>NC_059074.1:211586230-211719810 GCF_020497125.1 Mauremys mutica | reverse complement strand
CCCTTGCTGCCCCTGGCCCCACCCCCAATCCACCCCTTCCATGAGGCCCCGCCCTGCCCTGTCTCTTCTGCACCTACTACAGTAAGCGAGCGCAGTTTTAATATTTATATACACTCAGTAATGCACCTCACTCAAAGGACAAAACAAGCACTTAGATTTACTTTTTTCCTTAAGGCTCTGGGGCAGGGAGTTTGGGTGGGGTGGAGGGGTCTGGATGCAGGCTCTGTTGCTCGATGCAGGCTCCAGGCTGCGGCGGGGGTGGGGGTGCAGGCTTTGGGACGGAGTTTGGGGATAGGAGGGAGTGCGAGGGGGGAGGGCTGTGGGGCTGAGGGACGAGGGGTACCTGTTGCAGGAGGGGGCTCTGGGCTAGGGAAGTGGGTTGGGCTGTGGGGTGAGGGCTGTGGATGAGGGGTTCATGATGCGAGGGGGCTCAGGGCTAGGGAAGAGGTTTGGGCTGTGGGGTGAGGGCTGTGGATGAGGGGTTCATTGATGTCCCCCCCTCCGATGGGAGGCTCAGGGCTAGGGAAGAGGGTGGGGCTGGTGGGGTGAGGGCTGTGGATGGGGGGTTCATGATGTGAGGGGGGCTCAGGGCTAGGGAAGAGGTTTGGTGTGTGGGGTGAGGGCTGTGGATGAGGGGTTCATGATGTGGGGCGCTCAGGGCTGGGGCAGAGGATTAGGGTGCGGGGGGATGAGGGGTTCCATGAATGTGGGGGCGCTCAGGGCTGGGGCAGTAGGATTAGCGGTGTGGGGGGATGAGGGCTCTGGGCTGGGGCTGAGGATTTAGGGTGCAGGTGGGATGAGGGGTTCAAGATGTGGGGGGTGCTCAGGCTGGGGATTAGTGTGCGGGGGGAATGAGGGCTCTGGCTGGGCTGAGGGTTTGGGGTATAGAGAGGCTCAGGGTCAAGGGAAGCCTGCCTTGCCAGTACTGGCGGAGGGCAGGCACTAGGACCCTGCACCCTTAATCCCTCAGCCCCAGCCAGAGCCCTCATCCCCCACACCCTAATCCTCTGCCCCAGCCCTGGAGCGCCCCCACAATCATATGAACCCCTCATCCCCCCGCACCCTAAATCCTCTGCCACCAGCCCCTGAGCACTTTCCCCTTCCCCCCCCACCCAGCCCTGGCCCCGGCGCGGGTCCCGCTTCCCTTCCCCCGGCCCGGCCCCGGCGGGTCCCGCTTGCCCCCCCCCCGTTAGCTCCGAGCGCGTCTCTCGGGCGGTCCCGCTCAGAGCCGCGTGGGGAGGGGGCGGGGCTGTGAGCTCCACGCGTGCGCAGCGCTCAGCACCAGAGCTCCCAGCCCCGCCCCCTCCCACACGCGGCTCTGAGCGGGGCGGGGCTCAGGCGCTCGGACGGGAGACTCGGCGCTCTATGCGCCGAGGCTCCAGGAGAGGGGTGGAGGCGGAGCCTCCGCTTTTCTCTTGAGGGCCCTGCGGAGCTCCCCTGGGGAGCTCCGCGGGCCGCAGGGAAGAGCTCCGCGGGCCGCATGCGGCCCGCGGGCCGCATGTTTGAGACCCCTGGTCTAGGTAATTGGCCCCAATTCTCATCCCACTTACACTGATGTGGGTCCTGTGTGCGAGGTGAGCATCAGGGCTTATCCTTCTAGTGCCAATACTTATCAAAATAAAAGCTGTTAAAATTTTGATGTCGAGTGGGAAAAAGGGAAGACAGTCCTTACACTTCTGTCATTGTAATAGTAGCTTGAGAAATATAAGGCTAAATCTAAACATAAATGATTTTTACCACTGAAAGCAGAGAATGTGGAAGCATTCCTTATTAGACCCAAGAGTTGTGGGGATAGTGTGCCGCCTCTCTAATTGTTCCTTCACTCTAACAGTGTTTTTCTAGCAATGGGCAAAATCTCAGATTGCAGACATGCAGTGACCAGTGTCTGGTTGAGGCTATCACAATACGAGCATTAAGACAACGTTCAGTACCAGAACTTCTAACGAAGGCGATCAATTTTCCTTCCATTGTCCTCACTAATAAAAAGCAAAGGATAAAAATCAGATCAAGTTTGCATAAGGACTGAGAAAAGACTTCAGGGTCTGGCCCTAAAAATGAAAACTCTGGGAACAGAATAGCTCTTTAAACAATTTGTTGAAGTATGATTGTTTTTGTAGAGATTGTTATTTAAAGAATGATCTTGTGTGTTGTTTAAATTGGCTAAGTTCACAGCAATGCAACAGCAAAAACAGAATTGTTACCAACATGTATTACTGGCAAAGCTAATAGGACCATTTATTATTAAGGGTACCTGACTCCTCCCATTACAAGACCACCCTGTTTTCTGCTGCTTCTAACTTTACAAACTTTAATTGCTTGGGCTGAAATTTTCAGGGGTTGGGGACAGAGGCAGAATTTCAGCCAAAATGGTTAAGCTATTCCCAAGATCAAGGCTAGGGAAATCTACATTTTTCTCATATTAAAATATTCTGGCAACTTTTCTTTGAAAAACTCCATGTGTTGGGGCGGGGACTTGTAATTTGGCAGGGAGTGGCCTTTGTGCAGAGAATGTGCTTTTTGCCATCCCCACAAAAACCTGCCCACATTTGGCCAAATTATAAGCCTTTGAAAAAAACCACAGATACTCAGAGAGAATTCTTAGACCTGTAGCAGCTAAAATCTCTGAAGATTTCATCCTCGCTGAGTATACTTGAATCTCGCACAGCTCTTAGTGCTAACCAAACTGTGCATGAGCTATTCCCCCCAGAGTGACTGCACATGTGCCATTTCCCCACAGCTCCTGGATGTGAAAACACGGCACACTGTGCCATCCCCGCAGAGCAATTGATATGCTCCAGCCCAGGCCTCTAATGATCAAAGCCAGAGTTTCCCTGCAACGGTTCTTCCCAGCTGCTTTGGTCCAGGCACCAGAACTGAGAGCAGGAACTTTTCTCTTAATAAACTCCCAATGATCCCTCCAAACTGCTGCACAAGCACGCTGGTGGAGGAAGATACTGGACTCAAATGCAGAGGGGACAAAAGACAAATGGAGGGGCGGGGGCGGGAGGGGCAGACTGGGACAAGGAGTATGCCAAGATTGGGACTGGAATGGGGGTGCGGGGAGGGGGCCAAGGCAGGGAGCTGGTAGGCAATGCTAGGACTGGAAAACTATGAGAGAAGGCTGAGGAAGGGGGAAAGGAATGTAGAGGAGACACTGAGAGAAGACACAGAGCTAAGAGGAGGAGGAGGAGGGAGTTTGCAGGGGGAATTTGCAGAGGAGACTAAGAGACTTAGGCAGAGGAATTGACAGGCTAGTGAAGGGAGTGGGTGGTGTTCTGCTGGTGTTCTGGTGCCTGTTGGGGTTTGTTTTGCTGTAGGTGGTGGTGGTTTGCTTCAGTTTGTGTTTCCTGGACTTACAGGTTTTAGGTGGGAAGGCTATGACCGATACAGAGGCAGCAGTGAAAGACAGAATGAGGCTGACTGGATATGGAAGCTGCTGCATGTACATGATCCTGGAGGGGGTACCTGAAAAGAGTTTCGTCTGCCTGACGTGCCGACTGATAGAGCTGATGGAAGAAAAGGTCTGAGGACTGGAGATGCAGGTGGAAACTCTGGTCGAGTTTAGAAGGGGATTCGAGCGGATGATGGAGCAAAGACATGAGGAGGCTGAAGGGAAAAGCTCAGTCTTGCAGATGGAAGCAGGACCAAAGAATTCTGAGGGGAGACTGCTGGGTGAAGAAAGTGGACGGTGGAAGCACGTGACTAAGAGAACCAGGCAGAGAAAAAGACGGGCCAGTGAAGGAGAAATAGAGCTCAGGAACAGGTTTGCAGAGTTGGAAAATGAAGAAGACGCTTAATGAAATTGAGGCTCAGGTGATCTTCAGTGGGATCCTGCCTGTTCCTAGAGAAGGGCAACAAAGGTATGAAAAGATTATGGCGATCAACAGATGGCTCAGGCAGTGGTGCTATGAGGAGGGCTTTGGGATGTATGGCCACTGAGAAGCATTCATGGACAGAGGACTGTTCTCTCGGGATGGACTTCACCTGAGTAAGGAGGGAAATAGGCTTCTAGGATAGAGGCTGGCACAACTCATTAAGAGAGCTTTAAACTAGGAATTTGGGGAAGATGGTTGGGAGATGTCCAGGTAATCTCCAAAATTCCCATAAAAGGGTAATCTCCCTTCTTAACATTGAGAGGGAAGAAAACAAAGTAAGAAAGGATACAGCCATGGGTCGGAGAATGGAAATAAGGAGGAAGGGTAGTGTAGATACCAGTCTAATAGGTGATACTGGGAGTAGAATGTCTGTGCCTAACCGGATAAAGAATGTCAGTGAAGCCAAATGGCAAAAATTAAGATGTTTGTACACTAATGCGAGGAGCCTAGGTAATAAAATGGAGGAAGTAGAGCTACTGGTGCAGGAAGTGAAACCGGATATTATAGGGATAACAGAAACATGGTGGAATAGTAGTCATGACTGGAGTACAGGTATTGAAGGCTATGTGCTGTTTAGGAAAGACAGAAATTAAGGCAAAGGTGGTGGAGTAGCATTGTATATCAATGATGAGGTTAACTGTAAAGAAATAAGAAGTCATGGAATGGATAAGACAGAGTCTATGTGGGCAAAAATCACAATGGGAAAGAAAGCTACTAGAACCTCCCCTGAGGTGCTTGGGGCTAGCTAGAGACCGCCGGGAGCTGATTTGGATATGGATAGAGACCTTTTTCATGTTTTTAATGAAGTAAACATTAATGGGAATTGTGTGATTATGGGAGACTTTAACTTCCCAGATATAGACTGGAGGACAAGTGCTAGTAATAATAGTAGGGCTCAGATTTTTCTGGATGTGATAGCTGATGGATTCCTTTATCAAGTAGTTGAAGAACCAACAAGAGGGGATGCCATTTTAGATTTGGTTTGGGTGAGTAGTGAGAACCTCATAGAAGAAATGATTGTAGGGGACAACCTTGGTTCGAGTGATCGTGAGCTAACTCAGTTCAAGCTAGATGGAAGGATAAACAAAAATAGATCTGGGACTAGGGTTTTTGATTTCAAAAGGGCTAACTTTAAAGAATGAAGGAAATTCATTAGGGAAGTGGATTGGACTGAAGAACTTGTGGATCTAAAGGTGGAGGAGGCCTGGAACTACTTCAAGTCAAAGTTGCAGAAACTATCAGAAGCCTGCATTCCAAGAAAGGGGAAAAAATTCATAGGCAGGAGTTGATGACCAAGCTGCATGAGCAAGCATCTCAGAGAGATGATTAAGAAAAAGCAGAAAGCCTACAAGGAGTGGAAGACGGGAATGATCAGCAAGGAAAGCTACCTTATTGAGGTCAGAACATGTAGGAATAACGTTAGAAAGGCAAAGGCCAAAAGCCATGTAGAGTTGGCCCTTGCAAAGGGAATTAAAACCAATAGTAAAAGGTTCAATAGCCGTATAAATAAGAAGAAAACAAAGACAGAAGAAGTGGGACCGCTAAACACTGAGGATGGAGTGGAGGTTAAGGATAATCTAGGCATGGCCCAATATCTAAACAAATACTTTGCCTCAGTCTTTAATGAGGCTAATGAGGAGCTTAGGGATAATGGTAGGATGACAAATGGGAATGAGGATATGGAGGTAGATATTACCACATCCGAGGTAGAAGCCAAACTCAAACACCTTAATGGGACTAAATTGGAAGGCCCAGATAATCTTCACCCAAGAATATTAAAGGAACTGTCACATGAAATTGCAAGCCCATTAGCAAGAATTTTTAATGAATCAGTAAACTCAGGGGTTCTGCTGGACAACTGGAGAACTGCTAATATAGTTCCTATTTTTAAGAAAGGGAAAAAAAGTGATCCAAGTAACTATAGGCCTGTTAGTTTGACATCTGTAGTATGCAAGGTCTTGGAAAAAATTTTGAAGGAGAAAGTAGTTAAGGACATGGAGGTCAGTGGTAATTGGGACAAAATACGACATGGTTTTACAAAAGGTAGATCGTGCCAAACCAACCTGATCTCCTTCTTTGAGAAGGTAACAGATTTTTTAGACAAAGGAAAGGCAGTGGATCTAATTTACCTCGATTTCAGTAAGGCACTTGATACAGTTCCACAGGGGAAATTATTAGTTAAATTGGAAAAGATGGGGATCAAGATGAAAATTGAAAGGTGGATAAGGGACTGGTTAAAGGGGAGACTACAACAGGTCATACTGAAAGGTGAACTGTCAGGCTGGAAGGAGGTTACTAGTGGAGTTCCTCAGGGATCAGTTTTGGGACCAATCTTATTTAATCTTTTTATTACTGACCTTGGCACAAAAAGTGGGACTGTGCTAATAAAGATGGGAGGTATTGCTAACACAGAGAAGGACCGGGATATCACACAGGAAGATCTGGATGACCCTGTAAACTGGAGTAATAGTAACAGGATGAAATTTAACAGTGAAAAGTGCAAGGTCATGCATTTAGGGATTAAGAACAAGAATTTTGGTTATAAATTGGGGACGCATCATTCGGAAGTAACAGAGGAGGAGAAGGACCTTGGGGTATTGGTTGATCACAAGATGACTATGAGCCGCCAATGTGATATGGCCATGAAAAAAGCTAATGCGGTTTTAGGATGCATCAGGCGAGATATTTCCAGTAAAGATAAGGAGGGTTAGTACCGTTATACAAGGCACTGGTGAGATCTCATCTGGAATATTTTGTGCAGTTCTGGTCTCCCATGTTTAAGAAGGATGAATTCAAACTAGAACAGGTACAGAGAAGGGCTACTAGGATGATCCAAGAAATGGAAAACCTATCTTATGTAAGGAGACTCAAAGAGCTTGGCTTGTTTAGCCTAATCAAAAGAAGGCTGAGGGGAGATCTGATTGCTCTTTATAAATATATCAGAAGGATAAATATCAGGGAGGGAGAGGAATTATTTAAGCTTCATACCAATGTGGACACAAGAACAAATGGATATAAACTGGACACTAGGACGTTTAGAGTTGAAATTAGACGAAGGTTTCTAACCATTAGAGGAGTGAAATTCTGGAACAGCCTTCCAAGGGGAGTAGCGGGGGCAAAAGACATATCTGGCTTCAAGACTAAGCTTGATAAGTTTATGGAGGGAACGGTATGATGGGATAGCCTAATTTTGGCAATTAATTTGGCAATTGACCTTTGATTATTAGCAGGTAAATATGCCCAGTGGTCTGTGATGTGATGTTAGATGGGGTGGGATCTGAGTTACTACAGAGAATTCTTTCCTGGGTGTCTGGCTGGTGAGTCTGGCCCACATGCTCAGGGTTTAACTGATTGCCATATTTGGGGTCGGGAAGGATTTTTCCTCCAGGGCAGATTGGCAGAGGCCCTGGAGGTTTTTCACCTTCCTCTGCAGCATGGGGCACGGGTCACTTGCTGGAGGATTCTCTCACCTGGAGGTCTTTAAACCACGATATGAGGACTTCAGTAACTCAGACACAGGTTAGGGGTTTGTTACAGGAGTGGGTGGGTGACATTCTGTGGCCTGCGTTGTGCAGGAGGTCAGGCTAGATGATCAGAATGGCCCCTTCTGACCTTAAAGTCTATGAGTCTAAGAGAACTGGGGCTGGCTGAGCAGGGAGATTGGGCCAAGGAACCTTAATTCCAGCATATACGAATTTTTGAGTGCTTTTGCGTGTAATCCATATATGCACGCGCACCCCCCGCCCTGCTCTAGGCATCCAGGCCTTTCAAGAAATAATCAAATATTTGGGATGAGCATTAAAGTGGGAAGATTGACCTCATTCCCATTTACCAAGTTAATGAGCACTTGGCATGAGATCACAGATTTGATCATACCAACAATTTTAAGTTTACCATTATGCCCAGATCTTTGTTATGTGCCAAGCTTTATTCATTTTATTTACATTGATGACCTTGTCTTCACTATATTCATGGCAGATATAAAGGAGGTATGAATAACATGGCATATCTTCAAACTCACTTGGAGAGATAAATACATTATGTGGATTTCCCATGCCCTGCACATTCAGATACATTTTGACGATCAGTTACCTTTGGTGATTTGCTGCCACCAGCTGTCGGTTTAGAGATCTTGGCAAAATTAGCTGACCTGCCTTTTTGTAAACATTGGCCATATGGTGACAAATTTTGGCTTTGAGCAGCAAGACGGGGACTGGTCTTTAGGTTTAGCGCTGTTCTGCGCAAAACACAGGGGTTGGTTTTCCCAGTAGGAATATCAGCAAAGCCTGAAAAATAAACAACAGCCATTAACCACAGTTGATTAAATTACTTTATTGTTCCAATCAATCTGATCTTGCTCAATTCAAGATGGAGATGACAACGGGTAATAATTTAAGAAAGTAAAATGGCATTTACTCACTGAATAACATAGAATGGGGGAATTATTAGGACTATCTTGCATTCCTAGAATTTTATAGGTGAACTCAGGCAAGGGTGTGGATCTGTGCAACAGCAACTCTACTAAAATGGCAAAAAGAGTTTTCCCCAAGCAAATGTTCTCTTTTTCCTTTAAAGGGACACCATTAACTGGAAAATCATTTCCATCTGAAAACGATGTCTCTTCTATTGTTCTACATAGAGCCGGCCAGAGGGAGACAATTCTGTTTTGCGACCCCTTTCGAGGTTTCAGAATTTGTTTTTATTCTAGATTGGAATGAAAACATAAGCCTTTCAAATGCTTTCATAAAATGAAATTGAATCAAAAAACATCAGGCTTTCAATTTGGGGGCCTTCCTCCCAGCTCAGCAAAAACTTTGTCCGAATCAATACATCTCCGTAATACATTTCGGCTTTGACAATGCAGCACATTTAAATGAAAAAACATTTAGCTAAAAATGTTTAAGCAAAAATTTCCCCCCTTCCTATCAACCAGAAGAAAAGGGTGTTTTATATTGGGAATGGCTGGGCCTAGAATCCCTCTCTTGCAACCTATACGAGGGCTGAATTTGGCCAATGATGTCCAAGTTTTTACAATGCTTCCAAGTCACACCTATGACAACACGATTATTTAGATAAGCGTGTGTGCGCACTCTCCCCCCAGTGTGGACCGTTCTCCTCTAAAGAAGTAACAATTACCTTTTCTGACCACCTCCGGGAGTCCGTCTGGCTCATACTCTTGCTCGTTGTCCTGGGTCAGTGAATGTGCCATCTCATCAGCACCTGACCAAAGGAAAGAGTCATTACCTGTACAAATAACTTTAAGGAGACTCTGGAAAGATGCGTTTAGAATGCAATGATCTCAGTCATTCATTTGTTAATTAAGTACATAAGATGTGTGCTTGTGCAACCACAGTCAACTATACCAGAGCTTCAGAAGCTATACTGATTTATGAGGATCTGGCCCCTCATCTGAATCAAATGTAATAATGGAGGTTTTGAAAACATGTGTTCTAAATAAATGCATTAAGGTTAGAAACAGGATCATGATTAAGGCTATGTTTTAGTCATGGGTATTTTTAGTAAAAGTCATGGACAGGTCGCGGGCAATAAACAAAAAGTCAGGGCCCCGTGACCCCTCCATGACTTTTACTGAAAATACCTGGGACTAAATCTTACCGCCTGGGAGAGGGGACGCTCCTGAAGACTGCTGGGGAGTGGAGAGAGAGAGCAGGGCAATGCTGGTGCAGGGGGGGAAGGGGTGGCTCAGGGCCCCACTACCACTAGTCCCAGACTGCTGCTCCAGGGACCGTGCCTTGGGCTGACTGAGCAACGGCCAGCGCGGCTGGCTCCTGGGCTTCCCCAGCTGCTGGGATCCTGGGATCAGCTGCACCAGCACTGCAAAATTCACAGAGGTCACAGAAACCGTGACTTCCAGGAATGATTTGCAGCCTTACAATCATTCTAGTATAGCATTTCCTTCTTCAACTACCCCATACTTGGCTTGTGCTCCTTTAATAGAGCATTATGGTCAGCAATTTGTTTCGGCAACATTTCTTTTTCCTTCCCCAGCTGCTTACAGGATTGCATCCATGTCTTCAGTTTACTGTGAGCGAATCCATTTTGCTTCTTCTGTTGAACCTTCAGATTGTCTAGCTATAAAATAAAAAAAAATTTTAGTTGCTAATAGGAAAATTCATTCTTCTGTCTAAGCATTATACTCTCACTAATGGCATCTCACCTGCCATTAAAAGTTCAGTGCCACTAAAAATCCAAACAAAAGTTATAATATGAATTTGTACAGTAGAGTTCACTTAGTAATGTACAATTGAATTATAGCAGCTTCTAATTCCAACAGAGAAACATTAAAGTCATGTTTATTGGAAAGCTACGTGTGTGTAGATTTCCTTGATAGAGAAATCATAATCTAAATATAATATTCAAAATAACCAAATGACAGAACCCAGCCGAAAAGCATGTGGTCCAGGCATGTTTGTCCACCTTATGTGCATTGGGGTGCCAAAATAAATGGATGGTAGATATCTGGCAGCCTTATAAAACGCACTTCAGGATAATGTAAATATCAAGCACAGTGCTCCATCAGCTGGGCATGGAGTGAGTACTGTAACTCAATGCCTGCTTGCCACAATACCGGCTCCACACTGTGCTACATGAGTGCTTTTTGATGTGTTTATTTCTGAAGCGAGAGCATAGAACTACAGTCCCTCATTCACCATAAATGGAAGTAGAAAAAGATTGCAGACTAGAAAATGCAGAGGGAATTGATAAGAAAAAATTCACCTAGATGGACAGGTTTAAAAACTTTTCCCCTTCTGCTTGGCAGTAAACACCCAACCTATGCGTGTTACAAATAAAACTTCATATAGTCATTACCAGAATTTCTCTTTGCAGTGGCACATGGAATTGTTCACACGCCTATCTAAATTATTAGCAAGAATAGTGCTGTCATAAGAAGAATCACTTCATTAATAATTTAGATGGAAATTCTGCATACATCAGAACTGATATGCTCTCCCAAGTCGAGTGTGACATAATGAGGTAGTAGAAGCAGTTTAAAGATAATAGGGGCATGTCTGCCCTGGGAAGTTTCAGAAGATATTATTTAATGTGTTCATTAACACGATGTTACAACATGCAGTGTAGACACTGCCCTGTTATGTTTAATATCACATCAGTCAGTTACGGTCAACCTTAGGGGCAGAGTGAAAAGACATGTTTAAACACGGTCTCATTTTGAAGTAGAGACCCTGGCAAGTAAGGTATTGTTTCCTTTGCACCATAAGTGAAACTTTACCAGAACAATGAATGAAAGTTCCTGATTGAATTCTGCCTGGATACCAAAATGTATCAGTCAGGCTAAAAAAGTGTTTTTAATTTATAAGGAGGTGGGGGCGCACTCAGAGGCTTGCTATGTGAAAGGGGTCAACAGGACAAAAGTTTGAGAATCACTGGGCTAAAGGATAATCTCTGCTGAACTACACTTTCCTTTTGATATCCAGGCTGTCAAACTGTAGGCAGCTCAGGTACAGATGAAATAGGGGCCCATGCGTCAAGAGATCTGTTTTTTCTGCTGGTATAGTGGAGATTCCTTAGCTATCAATCAATCATGTCCAAAAATTCCCAGAACTTCTGGCTAGTGAAGAACTAGAAGGATGATTTCAGCTCTTTCCTCTTCCCTTTATGCGAATTGTCTTGTAAAGCAGCGGATTCTTCTCGACATCTGACATTATTTCCATGGCCTCTGAGAGAAATTCTGACCTCTGGTTACTCACTTATGTTGAAAGGGATATAAACATTCATACTTCAGAGCACAAGCCAACCTCTAACAGGAGATAGGAAGAAATTTCCCTTGTGGGTTAGTTATTCCATAACTGCCCTCTACAGGTTTCTTGAACCTTCCTCTGAAGCAACTGATACTGGCCACCGTCAGATGACATACAGGAGACTCAATGGACCACTAGTTTGAACCCATCTGTCCATTCCTATGTTTTTGTTCCAACACTACTGAATTCTGTAAAAGTAAACTAAAAGGAAGGGTACCCTGACATACTGAAAAATGGTACAGCACAAGGTGTGCGGTTCAGAAAGCTGGATGCTCTTTTTTTCTGAGTGACCCACCATAACCCTGGGGGCATCTTGTCTTCCAGGTATGCTCTTCACCAGGTGAGGTGTGTTCCTGTAGCAATCATACAAGGGCCAAAGTGAAAACTGGGTTGGCTTAAAGTATGTTCCTTGTACTTACCTGCCCCAAAAGAGACATTTGGACAGGATCTGAGAATGACGTGTCCACAAATGGAATTTCTGGAGACACATTGAGAAATCCCACTCAGAGGACATTACCAATGCATGGCATCAGCAAACCTGGTCACTGGGGAAAACTAGCTCCGGGGTGACTGCTGCCAGGATACAATTGATGAGATGAAGTTTTGGGTCTTTGTAAATCTTTACCATAGTGGTAAATTTAGAGTCCAGGCCATGCCTATTTTAACCTGGTTGAACAATGTCCTGCACTGGATTCAGAATATTCTGATTTTGAACTCCAGGGGGGGTTGGAATCCTTTCTAGCAGCCGGCAAGTTGGGAATAGATCTGTTTCGCTGGTCAGGGCACAAACAGTGATGTTGTCTGTAAATGGACAGGGTTGTGTAACTTGAGACCTCAGCCTTGCTGTGATACTACCAGCCATTTAAAGCTCTCAACACAGAGGATAGGTCAAAACGAAGAGTCTTGTATAGGAATTATAAACTCTTCACACACAAATGCTCATTTTGTCTTTGTGATGCTGAAGATTTAATTGTTTGGGAAGAAAAAGGTTTAGGTCTTCCATGTGAGCTTCTGCTTCATACTCTCCCCTCTGCATGCTAAAATAAATTTGTTAGTCTTTAAGGTGCCACAAGTACTCCTGTTCTTTTTGCGGATACAGACTAACACGGCTGCTACTCTGAAACCATTCCCTTCATGAATACCTTTGGTGTTGGCAGTGACCAATGG
Organism: Mauremys mutica; assembly: GCF_020497125.1. NCBI lineage: Eukaryota > Metazoa > Chordata > Testudines > Geoemydidae > Mauremys > Mauremys mutica. The sequence continues at coordinate 211,706,987 of NC_059074.1, read as the reverse complement.
ATTACTATGCCGGCTTTGACAAGGAGGGTTCAGGCTTCTGTTGTCTCAGCTACTAATTTCACTGCTTCCCCAAATAGCCTTGCACTTATGAAAGTGGATGCACGGGGTATGGATGGCCATGCCCTTCTGAAGGCATGGCCATGTCTCTCTCAGGTAGGACTACTGCTGCACTTAGGTTCCCCAAACTTACACATTTTCCTTATCTTTTTATATAACATTTTAGTTTAACATCTAGATTTAACCGGAAATGAATGGAATTCTTATGTGCCTCTCTTCTGGGCACACACTGGCTAAAGTGCTCTTTAATCCTTCAATGCTGAGCAAGCCTATGGAGAGGGAGAGGAGACTCCAAACTCCTTTCCTTGGTAAAGCCTGAGTCCTTGACCTGATAAACAGACAGGGACAATTCCCACTCCATTGTGACCTAAAATTTGGGTCCCCTTCCCTGCTTGAAAGAGGGTCCCAGGCTGAAAAGCAGAGATGAACAAACTACATTACCCTGCCACCTGAGAATGGGCTTCACAGAAGTAACACATCTCTCTGCACACCCAGATATACTCGGGGGGGAGAGAAGGGAGGCAGTGAGTCTGATACAGAGCACTCCAGGAGACCCGTATATAGGAGAAAACCACAGCAAACACATCCTAAGGGTACGTCCAGACTACCCGCCCTATCGGCGTGTAGCGATCGATTTATCGGGGATTGATATATCGCGGCTCATCTAGACACGATATATCGATCCCTGAACGCGCTCCCCATCAATTCCAGAACTCCACCGGAGCGAGCGGCGGTAGCGGAGTCGAGGGGGAGCCGTGGACATCGATCCCGTGCCGTGAGGACAGAAGGTAAATAGATCTAAGATACTTCGACTTCAGCTACGCTATTCACGTAGCTGAAGTTGCGTATCTTAGATCGACACTCCCCCCCACAGTGTAGACCAGCCCTAAGAGTGGGAAGGCAAGAGAAAAGATTTAAAGACTGATGTTTATACAACCTACTCATCAATTGTACGTATTACTTCCTTACAAAGGGGACAATTCCTTTTGCCTTTTTGGGACCCAGCGCATACGGAGTTTCCAAGTATTATTCCTGAGCAGACTATGTCGGGTTCTCATCTCCTTGAGAATCCTCATGCTCCTGATCAAGCCTTCTCACAATGGAGTCAGGGCTTCAAATGGGTGTGTTTATGGACGCATGCATGGCACTAGTGCGCTGGTCCAACAAAGCCCCGTCCCCTCACAGAGCAAGGGTTGGTGGCTTGGAGCAGCAAGACATAGGTTACCATCTAAGCCCCCTAAAAAGCTGCCCACTGAACTACTTGGACTTAGCATGATCTTGCAGGGCTTTCCTAGCACTGCAATAGCGGTCAAAGGGAGTTATTGAGAGGTGCTGTGTTTGCAGATCCACAGAACTTACTTGAGGAAAGGGAAAGAGGAGCAAGAAGTTGAAATGAAATCAATATGGCAGAAAAATGAACAATAATTAATTAGAAAACAAAGTTGTTGGGAGAAACTGAACCGCCAACTTGTTCTGTTGGTGGACACAATTTCTGGTGGCCTGAGGTGAAGGGTGGAGCTTAGTCCTGGGGCCTTCAGCAACAACACTGATCCACCTCCCAGTTCTACAGGGGAGAGGAATCACCTCTTTGTTACCAATGAGGAGAAAACCTGGGCCACAGAATAGACAAAACGTGCACATTTTATCATGTTTTCAGGTGTCCCGCTAAAGACCTCCTGTATCTTTGATAGCCAGAAGTTGATAAGATAACAGATTTAATCACATTTCCATGCTACTAATGGAGAAGTTATAGCAAATGTTATCTTAGAATAGAGAATAGATATTAAAAAGGACACAATTTAATATTTGGGCTCTTAAAAGCTAAATGCCTTATTAACTGTCAGCAAAGGATATTGATATTGCTCTTATCTGGCATTGATAACAGAGACTGAAAATAACATGGCTTTGTTAGTTTCCGTATTGTACCATTTCAACCAAGATATAGGACAAATCATTTTAAATAGTTTCCATTTTCCCTGTCATGAACTAAGTAACGTGCTACTGATTCATTCTTTCTTTTTATTACCTTGCTCAGTTGCTCATTTTCTTGAAGCGAGTTGTTAAGTTGCTCTTGAAGTTTCTTTTGCTCTGCCTTGATGTTTACTATTTCCTTTTTTAAACAAGCCAACTCGGCTGCAGATAGATTTTGGAGATGAGCGATCTCAGCTTGTTTAAGTTGCAACTCTGACTGCACTTTCTCAAGTTCCTCAGTCAAATCTTGATTTTTCCCCTCTAAATCCCGAATCTCAGCTTCTTTCTTTTCTAATTGTATTTCCTGAGACAAACTCTTCTCTATAGTAATAAAAAAAAAAGTGCTTAATTTGTGAAAGCAAACTATGTCAAATATGCAATATTAGCTTTTATGGATAACACTATAAAATGGCAATATTGCCAATTTTCAATTTTTCACCTAGCAATACATTTTCTTAGTATTTCAGAATATAATTACTTATGTGTTCTAAAACTGCCTTTATTCCCAAACCATGACATTGGATAGCTGAGACAATTTTAGCATTGCCAGAATTCAGTTTTGCAGAAAGAACATATTGCTAGTCAAATCGCTCTATGCTTCACAATTGTAACTGTTTCTACAGCCCATCTTCCCTGAGGTCCGATGGCTTGTACTCTGAAACTCATGGTTGACAGGCAACAGTACCAATGGCTAGATAAAGAATGTTGGTGCCCTATTTGTCCGTTTTCCTCTCTTCAAAATCCAGCATATATAAAAATGTTCAAGGTGTTTGATGAACTGATGTATGGAGTAAAATTAAGAGACACGGGCAATACAAGAGATTTCCTGTATTGCAAAGAGAATTCTATTGAATAACACCAACTTACCATATGAAACAAGACTACGCATTCCCTTCCTACAGGACAAGGAAAATTCAATGTCTCCAAGACCCAGAACTTGGTGAGAAAGAGGAGCAGACAGAGGGGAAGGGAAATGATAGCAATCAACAGTTATTTGAAATATATCAACACCTAGGGTGGAGAAGGATTATTTAGGGTGGTGATTCAAAGGGGGTGTGGCGGGCCGGTTGCCCGCTCTAGCCCTGAAGGGGTTGGAACAGCCCTGCAGAGGGCTGTGGCTGGGGAAAGCAGCAAGCCTGGGCTGATTGGGGAAGCAGCTGCAGCTGGGCCAGTCCCCAATCAGGCTACAGCTGGCCCTTATAAAAGGGCTGTGAGCCAGGCACTCAGTCAGTCTCCCTCTAGCTCTGAAGGGAGAGGGACCTGGCTGCTGGGGAAGCTAAGGGTACTAGAGTGAAGCAGGGCTAGGGAAAGGCCTGGAGAGCTCCAGACTGGCAACTCCCCAGGCCGCAGGGCCTTGTCCAAGTCCCACAGAGGTACTGAGTTGCAGGGAAAGGCAGCAGGTCCAAATCCCCCAGCCAATGATGAGTGGCCATTACAGACTGCAGTCAGCCTCAGTGAAAGGGGGCTAGATGGTACTGGCAGTAGCCACTGAGACAAGGTGGAGAATAGGGGGTGGGGATTCCCTGGGGTGGGGAGACCCAGATAGTGGATTTCTGCTGGGAGCAGGAGCCTGACGGGGAGGGCACCGGGGTCTGGGAGGGACATGGGGGCCAGTGAGGAGAGGGATAGTGACCAGCAGAGGATGCTCCAGCTAGAAATGAGCTCAGTCCCTGGATGACCAGAAGGAGGCACCGCAGGGGTGAGAGGATAATCAGAGACTTATTAGAGAGGAAGAACTGTCCGGGGGTTAAGGGTGACAGCCTAGGACTCTGGGCACCCACATTCAGTTATGTTTCAATTAAGACAAGGTATTGTTGGTTGCAGTGCACAGCTACAGCACAAACATCTTCTGACTTATTTTTTGTTCATAATTATTCCCTTCAGAAAATGGAGATAATGCTACCATTTGACACCTTAAGAACCACAGCTAGAAGATAGCGAAAGCAAGAAAATGGACTTAGAAGGCGTTACATTTTATTAGCTAGCCGAAAGTGCTGCCACTTGCCAAGAATAAGATCAAAACACAAAGCACTTCTTTGGATGGCCTCATGGATTGGAGAGTGCAAAATACTGATTAAAATGGGAGCAGGACTGGGTCCATACATTTAATTTTGAAATCTCATTAAGTAAGGTTAGACTTCTACAGGGATAAGTGGGAGCAGTCTCCTTCTTTACAATGGCTATTTAGCAGAATTACCTGTTCTCTTAAACCTCAATCTGCAAATTGCATTTTCCCAACCAAATAGACAAATGTAGGGAAAAGTCAAATTAGGGCTCGGCAGGTAACATTTCATCACGTTTAAGCTTGATGGCGTCCATACACAAGCTAAAAGGATAATAGTTTGAGGTATATTTGTTTGCTTGGGATTTTAAAACACAGGAGCACATTGTAGTGTTTAATATGCTGACCATATAGTTCTTTTTGGGACATATTTATTCCTCATTTTAAATTGCTTTAAAACCATATAATTTTATGAGTTTGTAATTTTATAATTTTATAATTTTATAATTTTATATATTTGTATAAAGAAGTTCCATCTCAGTTTGGAAAGAGAATTGCGTGTATTAGCTGAAAGTTAATTTAACTATATCACACAATGGGAACTTTTTTTTCTTGGGTATTCTTCAAATCACCATTGATAATGAGGTTTAAAGAACCTCCACACTGAAGTAATAGTTTGTAACAGGATTTAAATAGGTAGAAATGTGTATCTCACTTTTCATCTCTTCCGCATAATTCTGGGTCTCCTTCAGAAACTGTTTAGCTGTTTTCAGTTCTTCTTGCAGCTGATGGATTTCTTGAGATTTTTGATCAGACTGGCAGCGAAGAAGGGTTTTTTCCTCCATTTCCTACAACAAAACATTAGTTACAAAACAGTTGATTAAGTCAATAAACTGAGAGTAGTGTGATGTGGAATACTACCCATCTGAGTCCCATGAAGACTCTGGAAACATATACATGAGTTAGGAACACAAACGGCACTCTTGGCAGTCCTCAGAGGGCAGACAATCCTTTTGGGACGTCTCCCAGCTGGCACAGATCACAGCAGTACTTAGGTGGCTCAGGATATGGAACCAGGGAGCTGCAACCAGTTCTCTGGTGCCTGCCTATAGCAGATCTTGACACAGGATAGAATCCAGCCCACAAAAACTGAGCGTCAGTGAAGTTAAGTGACTTGCCCAAAGCCACAGAGGGGAGTCAGTATCAGAACACAGGAGAACTTTCCAGTTCTAGCTCCTGTTCTCAGACCACCCATCTCTCAGTGTGGATGAGTCAAATATATGAAGTTGCTCTTGATAGCAAGATAGCATTAGATGTAAAGTATTATTAGTCAGTAATACCTGGGGGCTCGGGATAGTACATTTTCTAAGCATCTTTTTTTCCAAATATTTTAAGAAAAGTTAAAATACCCCATACAACTATGTCCTACCTGGGAACTGAAATAAAAGTTATTTCTAAGAAACTAACTCCTTCCACCCAACTCCTGCATTGCTGGGTAACAGATGGCATGGCACTGGTGGGACTCTACTGGAAGCAAGCCATCATTTCTTCATCTACTTACTACGAGCAGATGGGCACCAGTGCGCAGAAGCCAAATTCAAGAAAAGGGAGGGTCTGGATGGAAAACAAATTAAAACCTTGCTGACACAGCAAGTCTGTATTTTCAGCTATTTAAACAAGTCACCCAAAGAACATAACTAAAACCGTTGATGCTTCTAGTTATTTTCCTTTTGTCTCACAACCTCCTAGTCCAAACTGTCCAACTGCTATACCGTAACAAACACACACACACACACACACTCTATCAATCATTCTAAAAGACACAGGTGCCAAGAGACAACATTTTCAGACAATGCTGATGTCTGACAAATGTTTCAAAGCTGTATGAATTCTCAGCTTCCTGTGTTCAAAATATCAACAAAATTCAAGGGGTTTAAATGGCTGAAACGCCCAGCCCTCTTGCTGTGACTCAGCACAAGTGGCTCTGATTAAGAAGCATTCAACAAAAATCTGGAACCAACAACCTAACATAGCTGCAAAAAAAAATCCCATGCTCTGATGCAGGACGTTCCCAAAACCATTTACAAGAAATACATTCTCCTACCTTAATCTGGTAAGGCTACATCCCATCATTTGTATTTACAATTTGGCCTCAATCACATAGGCCATCATTAACTCTTGCTTGAATCATCGCAATCCAATGTATTTAGACTTGAATGCTTCTGCCCTGCAAAATCTGCAAGAGTTACAGAACACAGCAGCACACCTCCTCAGTAATACAGGTTCACTTGAGTACATCAGTCCTATGTTTCACTCACTCCGCTGATTCCCCAACAGAACACTGAATCAAATCTCGGTCTTTATTTTCAAAGCTGTAAAGGAAATGGGCCCAATATACCATCTTACTCTCGCAGACTTCAGTAGCTGTGTTCCTCAGGAACAACTGTCTACACATCAGAAGTAAAACTAGCAGATGCAGCAGACAGGGCTTTTTCAGGAGCTGGCCCAATACTATGAAATTCACTCCTGCAAAAACTTAGAATGACAACTAACATCACCATTTTTCATATTTACACTCCCCGCGCCCGCTCCCCCCCTCCACACTTTGCCCTCTGGGACAGTGGTTTTCAACCTCTTTTCCATTTGCAGACCCTAGAAAATTTCAAATGGAGGTGCAGACCTCTTTGGAAATCTTAGATATAGTCTGTGGACCCCCACAGGCCACGGCTTGAAAACCACTGTTCCGTTGTAACGACAACCTTTCGAGAACCCCTTAGACAGTCTGCAAACTCCCAGAGGTCTGTGCACCACAGGTTGAAAACTGCTCTGGGGGATATGGGAGAAATAGAAACCTCAAATAACAAATGCTAGTCACCTTAATTGTTCTTAACTCTGGAAAGCATTCAGATACAACAGCAATTGGCACAATAGAAGAACTTCAAAAAACCCAGTCGCTGATGTTGCTTCTACGACTATTTTGAGTTCTCTTCCCTTTCATTTTCCTTCTAACGCCAAATTAAAGGAAAAATCTTTTAATCTACAATCAAGGTTTTTTAAAAATCAAAAGTTACAGCCAGATGCTTTTTGTGTAAATTGGAATAACTTTACTGATTTCAATGGAGCTATGCTGATATATGCCAGAGCAGGATCTGGCTTCATAGTTAGAATTTTGTTGATAATGCTAGTCTATAGTGCTTGAAAAAGTTAAAATGTACAAATCATTTGGGGGATTTTCTCTTGCTTTAAATTGATTGTGTGACCAAAAAAGTACCCACTCCTCCATGAAATCTTAGAATTAGGCAAAACACACTTATACTTAGGAAGCAGCTACTGATTCTAGAAGTTCCAAATGAACTCAGATATTTAATATATTCTATTTTTTAGGACTAAACAAAGAGTCTCTTGAACCATACTACATAATTAGATTAAACAAATAATTCCATATGAACTGTAACCCTATCTGTAGTATGCTGGTGCAAAATCATTTTTTTAAACTCTGACCATACAACTAATTTTTGGCCTGGGGTCAGTCCACATGGAATCAATTGCAAAAACTGCAAGATCGGGGCCTTATCTTGTATCACAGCTATAGGTCTTGTGACAGGGTCGGGCCAGAGGGCTACAGGAGAGTGATCCTATTGGGATGCAGGAAGTGGGGAGCCCACTGCTAAAGATCCCCCCAGCCTTAAGGGGGGGGATCAACAAGACCTGTAAACCAAGTGGTTTCAGGGGACAACTAATGAAATAACAGGGACAGACATGCTGTCAAAGGCTCAAACGAAGGGAACCAGATGGGGACACCGAGCAGAGAACCCCAGACAGCACCCACTGCTCCTCGAAGGCATGAAGGGAGTCAGTGGACGCCTCCCAGAGGATTTCTGCCCAGTTGCGTGAATGGATGGAGGACCGGAAAGAGGCCCCACAGTTACAGGAGACTCCATCGGCCAACCTCCTCTCCCTGGTTTTATAGATGGCCATTTTAGCCAGGGCCAGGAGGAGGTTGACCAGGAGGTCCCATGACTTTGTGAGGCCACCGATAGGCAGTGCATAAATAAGGAAATGAGGGGGAAAGTGCAGCCAGAAATGCAACAGGATATCTGTGAGGAGACAGAATAGAGGCTGCAGCTTGGCGTACTCCAGGTAAACGTGCACCAGAGTCTCCCTCACGCAGCAGAAAGGGCAGGTGTCCAGGATGGGGGTGAACTGCACCAATCACACACTCGTGCTCAGACCCCTGTGAAGAAGCGACCAACTGACATCCCCGGCGGGCCTTGGGAGCAGGGTGGAGTATAGGCTGGCCCACCGGGGCTCCTCACCCTCTAGAGGTGGCAGGAGGTCCCTCCACTTTGTGTCAGGGTGGGACGCAAAGGTGAGGAAGTGCAGAGTGTGGAGCACGAGCGCGTATAGATGTTTCCTTGGCGTGGTCTGGAAATGAACCGGCTTTAAGTCGTGCAGATGGCTTATGATGAAGGGGCACGGAGGCCGGTTGGGTCCATGGAGCAGGGGCCCGCTACAGGAGAATGAGAGAAGGCAAATATATTAGCCCCCGATTAAGCAGGTCCCTTTTCCCTGGGTAAGATAACAGGGGCAATTCCAGAAAAATCAGGAATTTGCTGGAACCAATGAAGGCAGGCAGGCTAATTAGCACACCTGGTTTAAAAAGGACCTCACTTCAGTCAGTGAAGGGTGCGCAAGGTGCTGAGAGTGAGAGGGCCTGCGGCTGGAGAACTGAGGAGTACAAACGCTATCTGGCATCACGAGGAAGGTCCTGTAGTGAGGATAAAGAAGATGTTGGGAGGAGGCTATGGGGAAGTAGCCCAGGGAGTTGTAGCTGTCACACAGGTGTTACACGTAACACTGTAGACAGCTGCGATCCACAGGGCCCTGGGCTGAAACCCAGAGTAGAGGGAGGGCCTGGGTTCCCCTCATTCCCCTCCCTCCTACTGGATATAAGAGGAGTTGACTTGGACTGTGGGTCCCACCAGAGGCGAAGATCCCTGGCCTGTCTCCCTGGCCCACTAGGTGGGTCAGCAGAGACTGTGGGGATTGTTCTCCTTCCTTTTCCCCATGCTGGCAAGTGATGTGGTTAGTGGAGTGAATGGCAGGTTTGAGCCAGAAAACTGGCCAAACTGAGGGCTGCCCTGAATATCTGAGGTGAGCAAATCCGCCAATAAGTGCAGGACCCACCAAGGCAGAGGAGGAACTTTGTCACAGTCTTTTAAGATGCTCCAAAAAAGGACAGCCAGAATAAGACAGTATCGAAACACAACTTCTGGTGGAAATACACTATTCTCCAACATAGAGCTTGCAGAGTTCCCCTGGGAGTCAGTAAGGCATAAATGGCACCAGTTCTTACTGATTTCCAGTTTAAATTATTAATTATTCCAGTTCCTTTGACTGGTTTGCTAGTAAAGCCTGCTCTGCTCTGCACAGCTTCTGTGTTAAGCTCACTGGAGTCCTTTTCCAAATGGTGTTTCACTGCTATTGCCTATGAGGAAAACACATCACATTTTATTTGTAGTTATATTGAATCTATTTTAAAAAATTAAAAATTCCTGATGTCCCTTTAAATGATGAGCTCCAGAGATACCTTAGAAAACAAAGCCAAAAGAATAAGCTACGTTCTGCTTCCTCCTACAGAAAGAGAAGTTTGGAGTAACTGTTGACTTCTGTGTTGTATAACTAAGAGCAGAATTTGGCCCTAAACCTTGAAACTCAGCATGATGGCTTTAAAAAAGTGCAATTAAAAATAGCCCAAATATCTGAAAAATCCATCCTCCTTTCACTGTCCAGTCCTGGGTTCTAGATTCTGTATCATACCAAAACCAGAACAAGTTAAGGTAACACAAATCTTTAACTCAAGACTGGGCAAGGTTATGACAAATATTTTCAGGCACATTTTCAAGTATATAGTTGTAATGTATAAATATATTCATAATTTAAGCAATAGTCATAGTACAGTCTGGTAATCATTGGGAATCCTAACCAGTGCTTTCTTTTAAGCTCAATCATAAGGGCAGCAGATTTAACACTTGCTCTCCATTTTTTTTAACATAACATATTTTGTCAAAGCGAGCACCTATTGGGTTTAGAAGATCCTTCCCCATTCCCACTCAGTCCTCAGCTGCTCATTTGAGAGGTAACATTTAGGTGTTGGACTGACGATCAGCTATCACCAAATATGCCATTGAACAGCCCACAAACAGAAAGGATCAATACCAAACTAGACTCATTTCGGTACAATCCAAATACCAAGAGATTGACAAATTACTCTACCTTTTCCACTTACTATATACTCAAGGAATAGGTTACATGTTGTGAAAAACCAGTATTTGTACATCTTAATTCCCCATATTTATGGACCAACAAAGACATTCAGCTTGCACCTCTGTCTCCATAACCACATTCTTCAGGGGCAAGGGAAATTAGTGTCGTGCTATCCTCTATCTTAAATTTATCACCTGACTTTATATCGCAGGGATAGGCAACTTATGGCATGCGTGCCACAGACGGCACACGAGCTGATTTTCAGTGGCACTCACACTGCCTGGGTCCTGGCCACTGGTCCAGAGGCCTCTGCATTTTAATTTAATTTTAAATGAAGCTTCTTAAACATTTTAAAAACCGTTTTTACTTTACATACACCAATAGTTTAGTTATATATTATAGACTTATAGAAAGAGACCTTCTAAAAACGTTAAATTGTATTACTGGCACGCGAAACCTTCAATTAGAGTGAATAAATGAAGACTCGGCACACCACTTCTGAAAGGTTGCTGACCCCTGTTATGTCGCTATCTAAACCAGGAAGTTAACAAGATCATAACTGTACCACCACCAAATTCTAACTGGTTTTCAACCTTTTTAACCTGTTTTATATCAGTCATAATAGCTCCATAGTACTCCAAATTAAAAAGGAAGTAAAAAATGAGAATGAAATAACCTAGTTCCATTCTAGAAAGGAGTAGGCTTTTCTGGATAAAAACCTATAGATGTCCAAGTTTGAGTATGAATCGAGTGTTTCAAGAGTAAACCTGGAAAGAAGAGTATGTGTAGAGAAAATACTAACCACCTCTGTAGAAAAGGTTTGATTAATGTGCTCACACAGCTAGGATGACACATAGCTATGGCGGACAGCTATCGTGGACAAATTTAGAACCTCTGTATGAAGTCAGTGTAGACCATGTCTATCATAAATAAAAAAGCAGTTTTCTATTAGAGAGTGTGGATAGAAAAGAAGCAGTGCTCATATCAGAACAAGGCTAAAGGGAACGGTTGTAGGGCATTACCCCCAGATTGCCTTTGGGCCCATCTGCTACCTCAGTTTACCTTTAATCTTGCATCAAACCAGATATCACATGTGGTGATTTTACAGTAGTGCTCTCTTCCAGGTTGGTTTATTATCATAACACAAGACTCAAACATACCCTTACCAGCCTCAATTATTCTTTTCCGCATATAATGCCTCAAGTTTTTCCAGGTCTTGAGCAGAGCAGGCCCATCCTTGTAGTCCCACCCCTCTCCCAGCTGGGACTTCTGCATCCTGCAAGTCCATCAATGGAGGCTTATCCCTGCACAGTTTCCAGTTCCTTGTAATTCTCTTCCCCCCAAAAGGCTTCTGCCTTGGAGTTCTGGAAAATTGTCACCTGTCCTCTTCACAGGCTCTCTGCCTGGGCACTAATGAGAGAGAGTCTCTCTCTGATCTTTTGGGGCGGAGGGGGGGTCTCTCTCCCTTGAATGACCACAGGTTGCCCTTTTACCTGCCAGCAGGCCTGGTTTAGATGCATGCTTCTGTCACATGACCCTTGTATTTATTCCCGATCATACAGGGAGATGGGCTAAACCTGACAAAAGATGCAGCTGTGCCCCAATCTTTTAATGGACCAGCTCACCCTGTGACAGGAACATACTGCAGCTTGCTCTGACCTGTGATATATTTAGTTGCACTTAAATATTAGTCAAGTATAGATCTTCAAACACAATAAAGAGGACAGTTAAATTTTACATAAAATAAAAACTCAGCATCACCACTTCCATTTGAATAGTTCAGATATTAAAAATCCTACTTTGTCGAGTTCTGCTCGTAGAGCGTCGTTGGCTTGCTGCAAGTCCTGGTTTATCTGGTCGCACGGCAGATCCCCTCTCAGTAAGTCATGTAGCTGACGAAACACTTCCTAGAAATGTAGAAGATTGGGGGGGGGAGGGGTAGGAGAGAGAAACACACTCCTGTTACATGTTTCTTGTCAAGTTACTATAACTATTAACACTGGAAAACGCGGGGGAGGGACTGTAAATCGCCTCTGTAAAAAGTTACTAATTACACTAAAGCGCTCTCTGACAGAAGCAAAAAGAGTTTAAAACCCATTTTTAAGTAAAGCATAAATTCTGTTATGGCCACTAATGGCCATGACTCACTTTGGCCAATCAGAGTAGCCTACTTCATCTGCTACACCAATACAGGTGGATCAAAAAAATACTAGCAAATGATGGAATGAAGCTTATATATCGATTCAAAAGTAGATCTCCATAACAACACTGAGCATTACAACTAAGCAACCAGACTAATCCCCAATAATCATGATCCTTTGGGGTGCGGGGAATTCCCTTCTTTGCTATGATTACGTTTAGCTTATTGCTGTCAAAATGTTTTTCATGAGGAAAATGCCTTAGTTATTTTCAGTTTGACTTAACACAAGACTGGGCAGCAACAGAAGTTTGGTAGAGGGGCATTGACTCCTCCCGCCTCAGGTCTGGGGGAGCAGAACTTCACTAATGCACACCTCCCAAGATCCTTAGGAATCTAGCCCATCTCCTGCAATCTTTAGGAGATGCAAAGTATATATCCATCTCGGTATAATTAGTTTTTGAGGCTTCTTCCCAGCCCTACGGTTCTTATGGTTGGGGCTCTACATGAATTTGAGAGGGGATTTATATGGGGGAATAGGGCTATGAGGGGCACAGGACTTTTAGTAGGGGGTGTTGGGGTTGGTAAGGAAAAGAGAGGGCTCAGTGTGGGAGCAGAAAGCAGAGGAAGATAGGGAGGGAAAGCACTAGTGGCGTCTCCTGGCAACAAACCTCTCTGCCAAACTTCTCTTGGCAGCAGCTGCAGGACTCCCCTCTAATAAAACATAGCAGGTTTGTCAGCTGGAGAAGGTAGTGAAGTGCTAGTGCTTCCACTCTGCTTTCTCCTAAGCACCTTCCTATCCTCCAGCAAGACACCTGCTCCATCCCATGTCCTCAAGCACCCCCACAGCCTGTTCCCACTCTCATTGCCAGCCAGAGACCCATCCTATGAAGTCCCCAGCCCTCTTGGATCCCAGTGATCCATTTCCCGAAACCTTTATGTCTCCCCACCCCCTTATTATATCCAGCCTCTCTGCCCTCAGACCCTTTCCAAAGACCCACTCCTACCCTGGGTTGGCCTGCCAGGAGCAGAAGAATGCAGGCAGGGAGGGTCAAACTCAGGAAGAAGTAAGCAAATTATTAGCAAAATGTTCAAACTTTTTTCTGATTTTATTTTTGTCATCGAACTATAAATTAGAGGTGAACAAATTGGTAGCCTGCCTGCCCAGCCTACCTTGAAGAAATACGGATTCACTTCCTCCTACCAAGTTATAACCACCAGACTACTATTATCAACAGCTAGGGAACATGGCTTTAGTCAACTTAATTCGTGGTAGGCCAGTAAATTGTTTCACTAACAAATACAGATCCATTCAAGGAACTGAGAGGGCGTGGGACCAGCAGGGCCCCATGTACCGGCGCATAAGCACAGGGCTCCAGAGGTTGCCAAAGCTGGCCCTAGGGGTACCATTACAGGGAAAAAATTCTGACAGCGTGCATGTGGGCGCGCACACATCAAATATGGAATCGTCAGCGTTTTTTCTTCTACATCGACAAATCCTCAATGAACAACTTGTTCACTCTGGTAATAGCAGTCTGGAGGCAACTTTAAACTTGTGAAAAAATGGGTCTCGTCTTACCTTTTCCTTTTCTTTTATTTTCTGTTCTAAGGACCGACGATTATTTTCGACAAATTGTCTCTGATGACTCAGTAGGTCGTCCATTTTTTGCTCCAACATTTCACGCTATACAAAGTTTAATCATAAATCACAGTGATGCAAGGGTAATATTTATTATTTGTACTACAATAGCAATCCCGCCCCCGCAATCAGGATTGAAATCCCACTTTAGTAGGCACTGTTTAAAAAAAAAAAAAACCAAAAAAAACGACATACATGCGAGGAAGTCATGGTCTCTGCCCCAAAACTGCTTACAGTGTTCCATGACTTAGTGAACACTCACACAGGTATCCCATACCAAACTGAGAACAGATTACACTTGGCTAGAAGACAAGTGTGTGCTAAAGTTTTAATAAGTGTTTAGGCCCAGGAGATAAATTCAATGCAACTTTAAATTTACAGAGAATCGGCACATTGATTGATCAGAAAAAGATTACTGAACTATTTTGAACATATTTACTAATATAATCTGCAATTCAATCGGATTTCAAACTCATGTAAAGAAGCTAGACTATAATAAGAAAAGCTCTCAACAGTCACATCTAGAGGTTATGGTGACAGAGCTATGCCAGTAACTCAGGGAATTTACAAGTAGCATCATTGTGACATCAGAAGCAGCAACCAATCAATCTTTCCTCTGCACTTTGCTATCAGTCAGTGAAGTGGAGAGGGCCTAGTCACAGGTCAAAAGTTCTCATTGTTAAATTACTTGAACATCTGTATACAAACATGGTAATAACCCTGGATTGACTCATTGTCCCTGGCCTCAACCTACTCCCAGCCAAGATCTTCTCTCAATGGGGTCCTCACAGAGGTAGCAAAGAACCGCCATTACCGTACCTCTGCAGAGGCAAATTCTTCACCCCCATTCATATGATGGTATAATCTTCAGCATCCTGTATATAGGATGTAGGAAGCAGCAGAATTTTCTAACAAGCAGCAGCATTTTATAACATTCTTAAGTAGGCAGCAGAATCTGTATGCATAGATAAAATCCCTGACAGCAAAGAGTAGGTGACAACCATCACACTTACAGAAGACGTATGTGGTGGTGCCTTTCCCCACGGCAACATAACTTCTTTAATCTAAGTGTGTATGGAGGGGCAGAAAGGGGATGGGAAAAGAGTTAAGCTAAAGAGAAATATGAAGAATCGTGGAATCCATGACTTGCATGAGCTACAATGTTCTACCCAATGCACACGGAAATTGTGGAGCTGCAACAATTGGCAGAGGCCAAAACATTCAGCTGGACTAACTTCCCCATGTTAAATAGGGTGAAAAGCCAATGATTTTCAAAGAAGGAGACAGTGGTGCTGTTAAAACGTCTTTTTATGACACTTTCAAATGGCTTTAGGATATATAAAATATCTGTGTTTCTTAGATATTTGTTATCGTTATTCACTCTACCGCAACAACAATACTGCATTGCTGGCTGCCTCATTAGAGAGCTGGCCTGCTATTTGTTCAGTCTATCCGAGCAACTTATCCATAAAGGAAAAGTTTTCAAGGTGCAGATCTTCCCCACAGCACACACCCATGTAACTGGTATTAAAAAAAAAAATTTAAAAAAATGAAAAGGTAGGGGAAAAAAGGAACCAATCACTAATCCCAAAAGTCATAGAGCAGCAGATGATCCACTAGTTTCCATGGTTCTCCTGCTACGTTGTCCAGTATATCAATGCAATGGCTGACCCACTAAACCAAACAACCACTTCATGCAGTGGCAAGGAAGCTCCTGCAGAGAAAGGAAGTGCTGTGCAGGCTGCTGAAATCTTGCCCACCCTATCCCATATTGCAAAGTGTAGGCCTCTTCATGGATATGGAAAGATGGGGCCAAATAAGGATTTGCCTCTTAATGGAAGGCTGGGTTTGACTGGCTTTATTTCTTTACTCTTATCAGTGTACACCTCTTTGGCATCTGTTTTAGCTAGCAAAAAAAAATCCATTTTATATGATTAACACACGTTTGCTCCACTAATGCAAATTATTTCAACGTTTCAATTATATCAGTACTATAGCCACAGAAATTTCTTGGCTTCCTTGCACTGAATACAAGAGGGCCTTTTCCCCCTTGATTCTTCTGCAGCAAAACGGAGAGGTCTTGGAAGGACCCAAGATCTTGCATTCTGAGCACTTTAAAACTCTTCAGTAAGGTGTGTGAATTCTTTCCTGTCATGGAAGGGATCCAGAGGTACCACCCGAATTTAGAGGGTCCAAAGGATAGAGAAAAAATCTGTCCTGGATCATGCAGGTATGTGACTCTAAGTGGACAGCACTGTTCTGTTTTCTTGTTTATGTACCAGCCTCACAGACTGCAATACAGTTCTACTAATAGGCTTTATTAACTTCTGCCTGTGCTGGTGCTGCATAAGCAAAAGTATGAGATGTTTTAGCTCATATAAAGCTATTTAAATCTTTTAAGGGCATAGGGAAATGGTGGACTTAAATATACAATAGAACCTCAGAGTTACCAACTCGGGAATGGACGTTGTTCGTAACTCTGAACAAAACATGATGGTTGTTCTTTCAAAAGTTTACAACTGAACATTGTCTTAACATAGCTTTCAAACTTAACTATGTAGAAGAAAAAATGCTGCTTTCCCTTCATTTTTTAGTAATTTAACACAGTACAGTGCTGTATTTGCCTTTTTTTGCGGGGGGTGGGGTGGGGTAGAAGGGATGTGTCTCTGCTGCTGCCTAATTATGTTCTTCCAGTTCCAAACGAGATTTGTGTGGTTGTCTGATCAGTTTGTATCTCTGGTGTTTGTAACTCTAAAGCTCAACTGTAAATTATGGAGCCACCATTAGCAAGCACATACATAGTTAAGCTTTGTTGGAGAACTGTGTAATGAATCGTGTTAGTGAAATGTGTACTAAGTAATGTTAGAGAAATTATTATATACAATTCTGGAAGAAAATAGGAATGTTTGCTTTTTGTATGTAGTTCTGCTGCTTGAGATTGTCAGATTTTGCTGAAACAGTCTGTAAAACAGAAAACTGGTTTTTGTGTCTCATCTATAAAGTTCTTGACCAAGCAGATAGCAGGGTAGAGAAGAGAGCTGTTCGCTTTCAGTAAGTCAGGTACAATCCCTCATCCCCCCACCCATCCATTCAACCAGCTAACAAGTTTTGTTTTTAATCACAATATTAATAAAATTCACTGCTTGTTCTCTCACCTTATTCTTGGCTTTGATTATTTCAATGACAGAAGACCCCAAACTCTTCATATATTCCATAGTTACTAATATAATTTGCAATTCAATCGGATTTCAAACTCATGTAAAGAAGCTAGACTATAATAAGAAAAGCTCTCAACAGTCACATCTAGAGGTTATGGTGACAGAGCTATGCCAGTAACTCAGGTGATTTACAAATAGCATCATTGTGACATCAGAAGTACCAACCAATCAATCTTTCCTGTGCAATTTGCTCAGTAACTCAGGTGATTCATAAGTAGCATCATTGTGACATCAGAAGTGGCATCCAATCAATCTTTCCTCTGCACTTTGCTATCAGTCAGTGAAGTGGAGAGGGCCTATTCACAGGTCAAAAGTTCTCATTCTTAAATTACTTGAACATTTGTATACAAACATGGTAATAACCCTGGATTGACTCAATGTCCCTGGCCTCAACCTACTCCCAGCCAAGACCTTCTCTCTATGGGGTCCTCACAGAGGTAGCAAACAACCGCCATTACCGTACCTCTCCAGAGGCAAATTCTTAACCCCCATCACATGATGGTATAACCTTCAGCATCCTGTATATAGGATGTAGAAAGCAGCAGAATTTTCTAACAAGCAGCAAAATTGTACAAGTCAGGTACAATCCCTCATCCCCCACCTGCCCATTCAGCCAGCTAACAAGTAAAAACTCAAGGCCACAGAAACAGATGAGTACGAAGAATAAAAATTGCAGTTGTAATATAAGTACAACTGCATGCAGCCAGGGAGCGTGACAGCAAGGAATAGCTGTGTTGGGAACCACACAGATATAACTAAGTTTTAGCAGGATAAGCAAAAAATGTATTAATCTGGGTTAGTTATTGTGATTTATGCAGGCGAATCTTTTAATCAGGGCCGGCTCTAGACCCCAGCGCGCCACGCACGTGCGTGGGGCGGCATTTTCCCAGAAGGGCGGCAGGCGGGTCCGGCAGACCTTCCGCAGTCATGCCTGCGGGAGGTCCACCGGAGCCGCCGGACCAGCAGACCTCCCGCAGGCATGACGGCGGAGGGGGCGCTCGTCCTGCGGCTCGAGTGGACCTCCCGCAGGCATGACTGCGGAGGGTCTGCTGGTCCCGCGGCTCGGGTAGACCTCCCGAAGGCATGACTGCGGACGGTTCCCTGGTCCCGCGGCTCGGCTGGACCTCCCGCAGGCATGCCTACGGAAGCTCCACTGGAGCCGCGGGACCAGCGCACCCTCCGCAGGCACGTCCCCCGGAGCCGCGGGACCGGTGCCCGGCAGCACGCCCCCTGCGGCATGCCGCCCTGCTTGGGGCGGCCGGATTACTAGAGCCACCCCTGCTTTTAATTAGGGGGTTAGAGTAGAATATATAAGGATAAAGACACAGATGAGGTAGCTTCCTCTACTGAGTCCGCGCAAAGTTACAGAACAGAGGATTAAAAAGTAGATAATTGACATAATAGTGGAGAAGAGACAGAGGAAAAATAGCCAAGCATAGCAGAGTCACCCTGTCCCCAAGAAAGATAACTTGAGCACTTCCTTGTCTTGCCTTTTCTTTTTTTGCATGTTTATGTAATTCATACGTGATAGTAGCATTGTCTAAAAACATATATAATAAAGGCTAAAATAAATTGTTTAAGCCTAAATTGAAGTGGATTTGGTTTTCACCCAACAGGTTGACATTTGCATTTAAAGTGGAACTAAAAATCCCTGTTTCACAGTATAATAAATGAATCTACTTTCCAAGTTTAGCAGAGTTACACTTTAGATTACATTAATTTTTTGCATAAAATAGTTTCTTACTTTGCCAGAGAAATTTAAAAAAAATCACAATATTAATAAAATTCACTGCTTGTTCTCTCACCTTATTCTTGGCTTTGATTATTTCAATGACAGAAGACCCCAAACTCTTCATATATTCCATAGTTACTAATATAATTTACAATTCAATAGGATTTCAAACTCATGTAATGAAGCTAGACTATAATAAGAAAAGCTCTCAACAGTCACATCTAGAGGTTATGGTGACAGAGCTATACCAGTAACTCAGGTGATTTACAAGTAGCATCATTGTGACATCAGAAGTACCAACCAATCAATCTTTCCTGTGCAATTTGCTCAGTAACTCAGGTGATTCATAAGTAGCATCATTGTGACATCAGAAGTGGCAACCAATCAATCTTTCCTCTGCACTTTGCTATCAGTCAGTGAAGTGGAGAGGGCCTATTCACAGGTCAAAAGTTCTCATCGTTAACTTACTTGAACATCTGTATACAAACATGTTAATAACCCTGGATTGAGTCATTTTCCCTGGCCTCAACCTACTCCCAGCCAAGACCTTCTCTCAATGGGGTCCTTACAGAGGCAGCAAAGAACAGCCATTACCGTACCTCTGCAGAGGCAAATTCTTCACCCCCATTCATATGATGGTATAATCTTCAGCATCCTGTATATAGGATGTAGGAAGCAGCAGAATTTTCTAACAAGCAGCAGCATTTTCTAACATTCTTAAGTAGGCAGCAGAATCTGCATGCATAGATAAAATCCCTGACTGCAAAGAGTAGGTGACAACCATCACACAGAAGACGTATGTGGTGGTGCCTTTCCCCACGGCAACATAACTTCTTTAATCTAAGTGTGTATGGAGGGGCAGAAAGGGGATGGGAAAAGAGTTAAGCTAAGAGAAATATGAAGAATCGTGGAATCCATGACTTGCATGAGTTACAATGTTCTACCCAATACACACGGAAATTGTGGAGCTGCAGCAATTGGCAGAGGCCAAAACATTCAGCTGGACTAACTTCCCCATGTTCTCAGGCATTTCTGCACCCCTCAGAGTTTCTCCACTAATCTCAACTCAGAGTGCCTGCAAAGTTCAGTAGCTCCACCAGAACCTCCAGTTCTCCTGGTACCCACAGAACCTGAGGGACCCCTATCATACTTCTAAGTACTACAATGTTCCCTGTTTCTTAGCTCCCCCATTGTTCTCTGCATAACACCGGGAGCTCTCTGCCAGCTTTCTTTCTTTGCATGGGAAAGATTTCAAAATGTCTTAAAGAAATTATCAAGAAAATCCCCAGGCAGAAACCAAACAAAACAAATCATTAAACTCTGTGAGTAAAGTTGACTGTACATGTAAGTGTTGTTTTTTTAAAAATTCATAATGCTGCAGTTATGAAAAACAAACAAAATAAAGCATTAGAAACCAAGGTAATTCAGAGTTAAGATCAAAATAAAAGACAGCCTAACATTTGAAAAGTAGGCAAGGTCAGGGCCGGCTCCAGGCACCAGTGTAGCAAGCAGGTGCCTGGGACAGCCAATGAAGAGAGGGGTGGCACGTGCAGCAGTTCGGTAGCAATTCAGCAGTGGGGCAGTCACTCCCTCTCGGAGCGAAGGACCTGCCGCCGAATTGCTGCCGTAGAAGAAGCGGCGGTAGCGCTGCCACCAATCGCGAACACGGCTTCTTTTTATTATTATTTTTTGCTGCTTGGGGCGGCAAAAATGCTAGAGCCGGCCTTGGTTCAGATGCAAGTCTGTGACAACTGTCAGTAGGAACACAGCATGTGTCCAAAAGACACTTTGTCCGGACATAAGATAAGCATAAGCATAAGCTGGGTCTGCATAAAAGCTTGGAGTTCTCCATCCTTCTCTTTGAGGAGATCTTAGTCTGGAATCATCTCTGGACTCTTCCGTGCCCTGTACCTTTTTCACAGAAAGCTTCTTGTCCAACATGCCATATTTTGAAAGAGGATGTTGCTGATGAGGCCCAGGAAGCGAGGGACCCAGTACTAGCACTCTAAGGAGCAGAGAAGGCATTTACAGGATGGTTATCTGACCCAGGGCCTGAAGCTACTCTCATTGCTTTACCCATTAAGTACATCTGGAGCAGGGCTTCTCTAGATTTGCAGGTCCTGCAAGTGAAGGACTTGCAAATATGTATTTTGTCTGGGGGAATGTTCCTGGAAAATGCCAAACATTACAGGGTATAGTGCCCGTGTTTGATGGGCAGTATGTAAATCCAGGGGACTTAAAAGAAGCCATCCTGACACCAGAAAGAAATAGCTATTCTGGTTAAAAAACCAAAATGCCAATGAGCAACAACTAGCTATCTCTATCTACACGCTGCACAGATTTAAAAAGAGCCAGGTATTTTGTTAGCACTGCTCACTGCCCATGTTCATCTCAAAGCCAGGAGGCATGAGAGGAACTGAGTGGTGGCTGGCCTGCTCCACCCTTTTATGCCCTCGATGCAGGATATGAGGACGCTCAAGGTGCATGAGACTCTGAACATGGGTGAGTGGGGTACATTGCACACCGTCAGCAAACTGTGGAAATGGATAACCACTCAAAGGGAAAAAAGTTGCAAAGGGATAGCAGTGGTCTGTTCATTAAACCAATAATACACTGGCTTTTACAAATTGTCCTGGAGCCAGTACAAAAAGCCCTTGATCAAAACACCAGTTCAGTATGGAGATCTTATCTCGCAAACTCTTATGTGAAGGACTTGAAAACGGCACATTTTCCAGGAAGAAAGATTAGAGGCTAGAGTCACTGAAAAGGCAGAGTTGAGGTTGTTTGAGAGCCTGAATTATACATTTCCAAATTGATAAATGTTGGGTTGCAATTTACATTTAACTTAACTTTGAATTTCCCGTATTTTTAATACTTGTTATTTTTAATTACTACAAATTTATTGTAAGGCACTCTCATCCTTGACTCGAGTTTACCCAAGTATTGAGCCTGCGATAGTTTAGAATCCAAGTAACTTTCCCCTGAATTTATGGCAGTTTAGGCTGAAAATATTAAACTATATGACAGTGTCCCTTTAAGGTCACAATTGGCCACCAGGTGTCAATCTTCCTCTATGGAATATTATTGGTAGGGGCCTACGGTCCATTTTGGTCAATTTTACGGTCATAGGCTTTTAAAAACCATAAATGTCATGATTTCAGCTATTTAAATCTGAAATCGTGTTGTAATTGTAGGGGTCCTGATCCAAAAAGGTATTGTGTGTGTGGGCAGGGGGGTGTCACAAAGTTACTGTGGAGGGGTGGGGGGTTGTGGTGCTGCTACCCTTACCACTGTGCTGCTGGTGTTGACGGTGCTGCCTTTAAGCTGGGAGGCCGGAGAGTGGCAGCTGCTAGCTGGAAGCCCAGCTCTGAAGGCAGCACAGAAGTAAGGACCCTCAATTTGAGAAACACTGGTCTCCCCCATGAAATCTGTATAGAATAGGATAAAAGTACACAAAAGACCTGATTTCATGGTCCGTTTGGACAGAAGCCGTGGCCCCGCGCCTGCTGGGGATAGAGAACTCCAGGGCTGTGGGCGCCGGTGCTCTCTGTCCCCTGCAGGCGCGGGGCTGCGGCTTCTCTCCCCTGCTCAGGCACTAGGGGCAGTAGGCACTAGGCGGCGCACATCAATGCACCGCTTTGGGGACCACTGACTTAAACTGACCAGTTTGAAAACCCGCTATACCGCGACCCTGCATTTATCGCCATGGAATTTTTTGGACCCCAAACATCGCGTTATAACGGGGTTTCACTGTACTTACAGTATTAGTACTTTAAAGCAGCCTACACATTCTAATTAGACACTTGATAAGATGCAAATTAGAAAAAAACTATTTAAAAACTGCTTATCAGGTTAAATATGTAGCAATATAAAAACATTTTAAAAATCTATTATCAAATTGGAAAAATTGAAAGGCCTTTAAAAGTCTGGTTGGCACAATTTATATTTATTTTTTGAACTTGGATAGTGGCTGTAGATCAGTTTCACTTTGTTTTTTACTAGCTTCATTTTCTGATTCTTATGCATTGGCACAACACTGCAGTGTTTAGGCCACAAATTTTGCAGAGGTTCTTTGTCAGGGGTTCTCAAACTGGGGGTTGCAACCCCTTAGGGGGTCGTGAGGCTATGATGTGGGGGAGTCTCAAGCTTTTTGGAAGGGGCCTTTTGTAAATATCATATAGGGTCTTTTTTTTCACATCACTAAAACCACTTATCTAAAAATCAAAACTGTTTTTTTCATGATATACATGTGTGTGTTTGGGGAGGCTCAGAATCTATAGTTTCTTTTCCACAGACTTCAATGGAATTTTGCACATGAAGAACAGTAGTCATCAATTTTAGATTATTAGCATGTGAAATGAATGATCTGATCATTCTTTTATGAGGACCTATTCCACTGGTACTCTATCTGCGAACAAACAGATGGCAGCCAATGGCAGTTGAGAATTTTCCTTTTTTCGGTCACTGACCCTTCTCCCTGCCCCATCCCCTTCCTCCCCCCCCCCAACACCCCCCAAAAAACCCCAAACAAACTAACAAACAAACAAACCAACCCTTCAGGCTTCCAAAGCTGAAACTTCATCTTAGGTTTGCAATTAACTTTACAATGTGACCGTGCACATAAACTAAGCCTTGAATGAAAACTCTGCCCATTTAAACTAACAGTAAGCAAGAGGTGAGTGTTTGAATTGAGATAACCGTCCTGCAGAACAGCATTACCATTTAAAAAATGATCTTTTTCAAAGACCACTTGCCAACGATTTTGGCTTAATTGGATTAAAGCAGAAATCTAAGAAAGGAGACCCATCCATTCACTGAAAAAAAAATGGAGGATACAGACACTGTCCCAAACACTTCCAACAAGGTAACAAAATTTACTGACAGAAAATCTGAAGACCAAAGACAGAATGGCAGAGCAGAAGACATGAAATGGCCTTAAGTCACCTGTCACCTTATCTGCTGAAGATAAGGTTCTTCCTATAGTGTTTATTAAATGTTTACAAAGACTTCCAAGTGGGTATCCTGCACAGCTGCACTGACACTAGGGCTACACTACAGCTTAAGTCGACATAAGGTTTGTTGCTCAGTCGTGTGAAATTAGTCACCCACCTGAGCGACATAACTTACACAGAGTTAAGCCTCGGTGTGGACAGCACTGTGTCGACAGGAGACATAGCTGCCACTGCTTGCGGGGCCCGGAGGAATTAAGCCAACGGGAGACCTCTAGACCTCTATCCCATCGGCTTAGAGTGGCTACATTAGAGAGCTTAAGCTCAGAAGACTTCTCAGTTGAAGAAGCTCCAGATGCTCATTCAACTATGGTTCTAGTTTAAGCAGGCAAGGATCTCCCTGAAAAATGACTTCTTGATAGAACAGATTACTCTACAGAACCTGCCAAAGAATTAAATTCAAAAACACAATAAAACAAGTCAGTTTCTGAGCTCAGTTAATTTTTTCATACTGGAAAAACTTTATAAACCAAGAAAATAATTAATAAACATGTATATAGGGTTTTTTACCCAGAGATCTCCAAAAGTCTTACACGTTGAGTAGGTATTTTACTCCCCTTTTATATATAAAACAGTCTTCAATGAAGTCCTTAAACACAGAGGGTTTTAATTCTCTTTAAAAAAAATAAGATGTTCTTATTTACAAAGTAGATTTAAAGTCATAACTACACTTGCAAGATACCTTGGTTCTGTGTTTTTAACTGCTCGATGACGGAAGAATTACCACAATTTTCAGGGAACTTGTTGTTGAAATCTGTCTTCTTTGATCTTAAGCCACTGTGACTAGGAATTGCCTCTTATCCCCATGGAAAATGGGATGAAGTAAAACCTCTCTTTAAAGGGTTTCTTGACTGCTGGATGAAGGACAACTGTGTGTCTTTTCTTGTTGCCACGAGAACACTGATGAAGAAGCCTGATGCCGAGCAATCTCTCTGTGACTCTTAGTACTTTGAGGATGAGAATGATTTATTTTCTATTTAAAAAGAGTGGGGGAAAGCATATCTACCTTTACATAGCTGACAATTCATAAGAGAATTAATTCACTACTGTATGGTGGAAATAAGATAGGGCAATTGGTCAAGCTGTCAGTTGCAATTTTGGATAACAGAGTCCGCGACACAGATCGTCCATCAGCACAAAGTACTATATGATTTACACCAGTCTGCTTTTATACCCCCGGCAGTCAACTGACTGGAATACTTTGCTGATTAACATCACAGGCAGCTGAAGAGTGTTGGGGGAGTACTATCTGCAGTTCAGATATATCTAAGCTGGCCAGCATCTCAATGGCAAGAAGTTTGACCTGTGGTTCCTTATATTTAGTATATCAAGTTTTTTGTTTTGTTTTTTAAGAGAGGCATCCTATCAGTTAACATTGAGGTACCTTCCCTGCACATTCCTCACGATCAGATCAGTTTTGTCAAGCTAGCTGTTGACAGGCATAATATTCATTTTTGTATTTCGTTCTAGACTTACTGTGCATTAGAACGGATCCTCATTTGTGTTCTGTGGACAAATATAGCTACATTTTAGACTGTGGGCTCTAGTCATCTCCAAATGTGTGGTGATCCCATTAGCAAGAATTCTACATGTAAATCATTCCACACACAAGAGAGAGACACTCATTTATTTGCACTTACTTTTACAAAATCCCTGGACTCAAAAAACATGCTTTGGCTCTAATATCAGATATTTTTCTTTCCCTAAACCTCTGACTGCCAGAAGCCGGGACTGGATGACAGGGGAGGGATCACTCAATAAATTGCCCTGTTCTGTTCATTCCCTCTGAAGCATCTGCCACCATCCAGAAGCCAGGATAATGGGCTAGATGGACCATTGGCCCTACTGGATCAGACCATTCTGTTCTAAAAATACAAAAAAGCTGCTATTGGTACTTACTGAACTTGGTTTTCCAATATGTCTAACATTTGAATGGGGTTTTTGACTAAAGCACTAAGGGCCCCAATACTGCTCCCCAAAATTCACAAGAATGTAATCCCTGACATCAGTAGTGGAGCAGCTTCCCCCCTCCAGTAAAGCAGGGCTTCAAAACAGCCAAGCGAAGCTGACTGAGGAAGCAGCCACAGCTGTGGCCAACCCAATCAGGGCCCAGCTGGCCCTGATAAGAGGCCTGTGAGCCAGCACCTGAAGGACTCTCTCTTCAGCCCTGGAGGGAGAGGGGTGAGCTGTCTGCAAGCAAGGTACCCGAAGCAGAGCAGAGCTGGGGGAAAGGGCAAGGGGAGCTGGGGAGCTCTAGCCTTGCAACTCCCCAGGCTGCGGGTCTTGATGGAGGTCTATGGAGGTCCTGGTGCTGCAGAGGGGCAGCCCAGGAATAGGCAGAGGCAGCTGGTCCTAACCCCTGGCCAATGATGAGTGGCCATTACAGACCGCGGTCTGCCCCAGTGAGTTGGGGCAAGAGGATGACTGGCAGTAGCCACTGAGGCAAGGTGGTTTTAGAGGGTTGGGAGCTCCCCTGGGAGGGGAGACCCAGAGAGAGTGGGGGTATTGCTGGGGCAGAACCCCGAGGAAAAGGGCACCGGGGTCTGGGAGGGACATGGGGCCTGAGGCTGGCGAGACATCCGCCGGCAGAGAGCGCTCCAAAGGCTGGAAAGAGACGAACAGCAGGAGGTGCCACAGCGGTGAGTCTTCGCCTCGCTACAGAGCGCTATCAGTCTTTAAAAGTGCTACAAAGGAAGCACCTACTGAAAAACAGTAATGGGAATATTCCTGGATATTTACACTGAGTTTATCGTGTAAATCAACTTCTAAATTTACTAGAAAGTGATTGTACACGTATTTCATTAATTTTGTTTGTAGGTTTTCAGTACACGTTTCCTAAAAAAAGGATGTAAGCATGTTGAAGTAGTATAAATATTCTTAAGGTGGCAAAACAACTGTGCCCAAGTTGAGTAAGTTAGGTTTTTTGTTTGTTTTGCTTTTAAAACAGAAAACGTAAGAGATCATTTTCAGATTTTAAATGCAAAAACATATACATTCCATATAAATTCTATCCCTCTTGATAACTAAGTATTGAGAAATTCTCAGTCGTGTGATTATTTACATGAAAACAATATGTTTAAAAAGTCCTTTTTGTGTATTCTAATTAGTACTAACTTTTCAAAAATGCTGTCAGGAAATTAACCATACCCCCTGCTTACTCTTCTTAAATCTACACTTTAATCTCAATGGTATGAACAATGAGCACATTTAATGTTACCACTTTCCCTGAAAAATCATAGGGCTAATTTTGAAGAACTGCACCTTTCTCCATGTCACACATTAAATGAGATTCTAATGCTGAGATACTCTAGCCCCATACTTTAATCTGGATATTTCTCAGCTTTTTTCTTTCTTCAACTTCTTTATTGTATTGTTCTTGGAGTTCTTCAAACTTAAAACCTACAAATTGACAGTGAATATTTGCTAATAATCTGCCTCATTTCATACATAATCTTTCCCTTTCCATTTCTTATGCCTAATATTAGACAAGGGTGATAAAAGCAACAGCCCTCATTAATCTCTAGTGATATATTAAGACAACAACTCAACGGGAGTTCTTCTAAAACCGAACCGTTCAGAGACTGAAAACTGAGATCTGGAACTCAGTGCCACAATGAAATTGCAACCACTAGACTGAGGGACCAATACCTGGGGTACAAATGTATATTGTAATATCTCCTGAATGAAGAATTTTTCCCATCGCTCCCCTGGCATTAACATTCATTTGTAGCATGAATTAAAAATCAGGCATTAAGGTTCAAAGGAGCTCAAAAGAAAAATCAGTGGGAGTTGGACACCTAACTTCTTGCTAATGGGACTCACCACACATTTGAAAATCTCAGCCTAAAGTCACATCTTGCTTCTCTCCACTTTAACTCCTACATAACTGTAGCAGCCACTTTCTCAAGGAACACCATAGCCAGAATGCTTTGCCTCTTCCAAAAGCATCTGAAATCTCAGCTTTCAAATGAGAACAAGGACTGGGGATCTCCAACTCCAGCTAGGTAGCCAAATGCAAGTTTTTGGCAGTACCTTCTTTTGGTGTCCATGAAATCTGAGTGTTTTTGTTTTATATTGTAGAGTCTGAATTTCACAACCCTAAACTCAAGCAAATTGTGTGATGGTACCTTGTCACTGGTGTTAGGCCTAAATAAAATGTAACCCAAAGCCAGTTGTGTCAACCTGAACAAAGTCAGGCTAACACCCTAACAGAGGTTTATGGGTAATTCATAAGTGGAAAGTCCCAGGGAGTTACAGGTCTGTCTCTCACAAAGTTAAGCAACCATGAGATAAGAAAGGGACTGTATTCCTAGCATGGTACCAAACGTACTGAGGTAGAAACAATTCGTTTAAAGAGCTCATAAGAAGCCAAGTTTCCAAACTCCCTGTGCAGTACTCCCTGTTTCTGTTCTATGTCTATTCCTAACAATTACATTTTAGATTGATTAGTGATTGTTAAAGTATCATAAATCATGTAAAACATTTAATCTTGTAGAACATAAAAATGAATGTATGGTAACAGTTTCTAGTTTCAAAAGAAGGGGAGTGACTACTTAACTAGGTAATTGCAATTATGATGATGCGACGGAACTGTCTATATAAACCTAGGTTATTCTGTAAAGAGGTTAGCTGGTTCTCTTTGGAGATGAGCTCGCTCTCTATTGTCGTGTGCACTCTTCAATAAAGAGCATTATATTTGAACTTTGCTGGTGTTGCCTGTCTCTCGCGGTCAGACAACGAACTTTGCCGTTTGGGGTACCAGAGTCCCCAACACTGGTAAGCATTTCCAACTCTGAGCACTTACTACTAAATCCCTCAAGCCCCTGATTCACCAGCCGGCAAAACTGAATTTCAATTATTTTGAATGAAAATTTTACCTGAATATTTTGTTATAGAACATAATTAGTTAGGATGTACGTGTGTTCATGGGCGCCAACTTATATGGACTCTTGGAGCTAAAGCCCCAGGAATATTCATAATCAGGGGCTCTGCTCCACCAATATTTGGAGCTAGATTTTTCCCCCTCCCCGGAGCTTCCCTGAATGTAAAGAGAGCGCACAGCGCGTCTCTCTCTCCTTTGCTGCTGCTGCCGTAGCCTAAGGGCTGCAGCATTAGCATAAGAGGAATGCTAACTGCTGCTGAAGCACTCAGGAGGGGGAGGGGAGTGGAGGGGAGTGGAGGGGGCCTCCCCTCCCCTCCCCTCTCCTCTCCTCTCCTGCCCCTACCTGGAGGAGACACAAACGGGCCAG
Organism: Mauremys mutica; assembly: GCF_020497125.1. Lineage (NCBI taxonomy): Eukaryota > Metazoa > Chordata > Testudines > Geoemydidae > Mauremys > Mauremys mutica. Next base: position 211,677,706 of record NC_059074.1, on the reverse strand, counting down.
GAGACAGACATCACTCACCTTAGCAGCTGTTGGGGCTTCCGTGAGTGTTTGACCCTATGATTTTTTATTATGTTTGAGAGTTTGACCCTATGATTCCCCCCCTGCCCCAGCCCCAGTCCCAGCCCCTACTCCTACCCCCAGTGAGGTGCAGCAGGCTGCACAGGGGAGGCAGGAAGCCACATGTGAAGGCAATGCCCCCTCCCCCAGCACCCACCAACCCACCCGCCACAGGAGGGATGGGAGAGGGAGGCTTCCTAGACCTGAGCAGCTGGGGCTTGGGTGAATTTTATGACACCCTGCTCCCCCGTCCCATAGCCAGCCACCACCCTGCCTACCCCACTTCTGCCCCATGCTGGGCAAGGGGCAGCCCCATCCACAGTGAAGTTATGGTGAGGGGCAGCAACATGGAAGGCCACCTATGCCCCCCCCCCAGTACCCATCATAGGGGAGGGGAGTGAGCTTTCTGGACCTGAGAGGGGCCCTAGGAGCATGTGCAGAGTGTGTGTGCCGTGGGGGGCAGGAGGGGTCCCTCCCCTGGAGCTTGCTGCTGCCAGTGGTGGTGATGGGGAGTCCTCTCTGGCCCTAGCCCTGGGGCAGCCTGTCTGCACCCCAAGTTCCTCATCCTCAGCCCTGCCTCACCCCAAAGCCTGCACCCCCAGCACTGAGCACGCTCCTGCACTGTGAACCCCTCATCCCCAGCCCCACCCCAGAACCCTCACCTGAGGGGAAAAACATGCAACTTAAGTTTGGTGGTCAGTTTGGAGTATCATTGTATTTAGCACAATATTTGATTATTTTACACCCTTCAAAGTATGTAACTGGTCGTATACAGGTGTTTTCTCTGAATACTGTCTGTGTGCCTCAGTTTCCCCAATGCATTTCTTAAGGCTCTAGATGGTGGGATAAGGGGGTGTGATTGTTGTAAAGCCCTAGAGGGCCAGTGTGATGCCGTCTGCACAGAGAATGGCCGACACCCTGTCTCCAGGCAACTGATGGCCTGGGCCACTCTCCTGCAAGGTGCCAACTGAAGGTGTTGGAGAACAAAGAGATCAGGTGGCCTCCTAATGCCTGGAAAAGAGACAAAGGCCAGAGGAGGGAGTGTCAGTGCCTGTGCAGACTTCCGGGAAGCGCATGGTGTGGAAGGGGATGCTGGGATGCTTTGGAACAACTCCATACAAAGCCAGTCAGGACTCTGGGGGAGCCTCCTCTCTTAGCATACTGTCTCCAGGGCAAGAAGCTTACACCTTCCTGGGTCTGACCTCAGAGCATTCAGCATGCCCTTCCACACCATACACTTTCCGCAGCGAGTCTGCCCAGGCAGGTCCTGGGGCAACCAGAGGTCCCTGCACCCCAACTCCGCAGTCAGATGTGACTCTCAGCCAGACAGTAAAACAGAAGGTTTATTAGATGACAGGGATACAGTCTAAAACAGAGCTTGTAGGTACAGAAAACAGAACCCCTCAGTCAGGTCCATCTTGGGGGGTGGGGAGCCCAGACCCAAGTTCTGGGCCCCTTCCGATTTCCCCAGCCAGCTCCAAACTGACACTCCCTCATCTGGCCTTTGTGTCTCTTCCGGACAAGGAGGCCACCTGATCTCTTTGTCCCCAACACCGTCAGTTGGCACTTTGCAGGGGAAACTGAGGCACCCACACAGTATTCAGAGAAAACATTAAGAACATTCCCACTTTGTCACAACAGGTGCAACAAAATATAATACCGTATATTGAAGCAGGCAAGTGCTGCTTCTGACTTTCCACTTTTAATTGACCCTTGTAATCTTGTGGTGCTGACGCATTGTAGCTTCATTTTATATCAGCTTACAGGGTGGGGGGGGGGGACCACCATTTTGGGCCCCACCAAAAATTATACGAACCTGCCGCCTATGCGTGTGTTACGTCCATATTAGTATCTGCATTTGTACCTCCCCTGAATCAAGACAAAGCATAGTCTTGGACTCACAAAGTATGCTCACTTCAATTCCTACATAGTCACTCATGGGAATTAATTTTCAAATACTGGAAAATTATAGACATTAACAGATTATAAGCCAAACACATGGTCAGCTGTTTTCTTCATTCACCTTTTGTTTTCTTTTATGCTTTCAGGAATGACCTGTACTTTCACAAGAATTTACATTTTATTCAATTGCATACTAGGGGGGAGGGGGAGTGATCATTGTGATTTTGATTTGGTGTTAAAAGAGCAGAAAAATTCTTCTGTGGGGTCCTCCTGAGTGATAAGTCTCCTGTAATCAATGTTTGCTGACTTCTCTCAAGTTCAGATTTGTTCCTGCTTAAAAGAGAATTAGAAGTACAAGGAATTAATTACAGAAACAAATAGGGCCCAATCCGACATTTTTAAGAGCCCCCAGTGCACATCGAATGGCAATTTTGGTTGCTCAAGGAATATAAAATTAGGCATAATAAAGATATATCACTAAAAATGTGATTCTAGATGACAATACCACACCTTCAAATAAATATTGGAATCTGTACTTTCACTTCTAGTGATATTGGGTTGTTGTTTAAATTCTTTCTTCTATCAAAGAGACAATTAGCTTATATTTTATATATACACTCAAGGTTTAATATTTCAGAAAACTCATAACTTAAAGAATTATACACAAAGGACACAGAGATGAAGAGCAATTACAACCATTATCCCCTCTTAAAATCAGTCACAGCTCTGATAAGGCTCCCTCTGCTGGACATTCACAAGACTGCTGCCTTTGGGTCCCAATATGCTTGATTTGTGCTCTTAAGCTTCCCTTGGCCTGAATAGGCTGCAGCAACTGCCTTTTCCCTTGGATTTGCTGGTACACTTCCAGGGCCCAGGCTCCTAGTTCCACTTCCCAGTTACAGGACCACACAACCTAATTGTCTTAAGCCCCCAGGCCAGCACTGACCCTGCAGACTTAAACACACCCTTTTCCCAGAGCTTCTACATTGTGGGCACTCCAGGTACACAGTTCACCTCTTCAGTGATAGGTAGTAGTTGAACACAGACACACAGACTTTACAAGGGTTCCCAAAAAACACTCTGTTAGCAAGCACAAGAAGTATACAGATCTGAACAAAAAAATAATAAAACCCTCTACACAATTCCCTGCCTCAATTTCGTCACCACTCTTAGAGCATTCTTTGGTCTTAGGTCAGAGTCCTCTAGTTCAGGATTGTTCCTCTCTCTGCCCTCATGCACATGGTTTCTCCCCTGAATCATGGAATATCTGCAGTCTTTTCTCTCCTTGCCTCCCTCCCCAGGATTCGTCAGAAACCCTCTTTTCTTATCTCCCCCTTCTTTGTCAGGTGACTCCCAATCAGCCTCATCAGCTAATGAAAGTACCTGACCACAGATTCTGTTGCTTAGTTACCATCACTCCTAGAATTTAAGTATCAGAGGGGTAGCCATGTTATCTGGATCTATAAAAGCAGCAAAGAGTCTTGTGGCACCTTATAGACCTACAGACGTTTTGGAGCATGAGCTTTCGTGGGGGCATCCGACGAAGTGGATATTCACCCAGGAAAGCTCATGCTCCAAAACGTCTGTTAGTCTATAAGGTGCCACAAGACTCTTTGCTGCTTTTCCTAGAATTTAGATGGTGAAAAGCTAGTTTAGCCTGGATAGTAGCCCTTGCTTTGTCCCAGGGTGCTCCATTTAAATGATCATCAAAGTTTCACAGCCTATCATTGATAGCCCCAGGCCCTCACCACTTGGAATTTTAGTCCAAGATGGAGGTAAAAAAACAGAAGCTAAAAGACCCACATTCAAAATAGAGTTTGCAATCTGACACAGGGTCCCCGATATCAAACCATTTGTAAACTGTACATAGACAGATTCTCCAAATGTTCATAATTAAATTGTTTGATTAAGATTCCATTTTATGAAGCTACTGCTATATGTACAACAATCCCCCAAAGAGTCATATAACCTCCAAACTCTTTCACTTTATCACGCTCATTAATATAATATAGAGTGTTAGGGGAAGAATTTCAAGCCTGTCTCTCTAAAAAGTTGCACGAGAAAGTGGCAGTGGTAAAAATTCTGTTGTCATGGTGACACTGCCAAAACTATTTTGGTCAAGTGCATTTTACACTCTGCCACTTTTGCTGGCATGTCGTCTGCATAGCGTTGAGTTGTATTGGCAAAAATGTGCTGCACTCTGGCAAGGCATTCTAGTGCTATATTCCCAAAGACTCAGCATTCAAAGAGTCAACTGAGGATAACTGGAAAATAAATGCAGAGGCTATTCATGGAACAACCACATTTGGTGGAGTGGCAGTTTTGAGCCTGTCTAGTGGGTGGTGGGACAATCAGTGGTTCTAGAACTTTTTAGATGCAGAAGTTCATTCCTAGAGTTGCATGGTCAGCTCAGCCCGCTCCCCCAGCACAGGAACAGCAAGGTGAGAGCTGCCCTTACAGTGGAAAAACAAGTGGTGATTGCCCTATGGAATCTTACACCACCAGTTTGCTACCAATTAGTGGGGTAATCAATTTGGTGTTACAAAAAAAATCAATGGTAAGGACAGTTATCACTGAGGTATGCAAGACAATAAAGCACACCCTGCTGTACGGGGTAGTTAGGCTAGATCGTTGTGCAAAAAAAAAAAAAGTGGATTCAATAAGCTGGGTTTCTCTAAATGTGCTGGGGTAATAGGTGGGGAATATCCCCATTCTGTGCCCACCCTTCCCAGGTTCTGAGCATATTAAAAAAAGGTACCTTCAAAATGTATGCAGGCCTTGGTAGATCATAAGGGACACGCTACTGACAAACACTGGCTGGTTCAGAGAAATTCAGGACAACCACGGCTTTAGAAACACGCTGCTTTTTGACATATTGAAAGCAGACACCCCACTCCATCCAACTGGAATTAATGACATTTCTGTGCCAATCATAATTTATGGAAACTGCCCACCCTTAATTCTCTGGCTTAAGAAACCACATACTATCAAGCTAGACAGAAACAAGGAAAGATCTGACTCTTATCTGTGCAGCTGAAGAAGGAATGTGAAGTGGGCAGAGGTGGAAGACGACAGGATAGGTGGAGGGGTCTCATGCCAAAGCTCTATATCAACAAGTAAAACATTCTCAGTTCTTATGCACTGCACAGCATGCAGCACTCTCTGAGAGACCCTCTTGCCAGGGTGGATGAGTGAGGTGGACGGGCTGGATCTAAAATAGGCTAGCTAACAGTTGCATTGCTAACGCGGTTCAGGTAAAGGAAGTTTTAAAAGCTTACTTCAACAGTAGGTAATAGCCTAACCCTGTTTCTATGAAGCTATTAATAGAACAGGTGTAGAATTTGTGACATTCATGACTTTTCAGGCATTTGTTGTTGAAGTGTGGAAGATAACTGATGGTCATAGAAACGCTGTCACAGTACAGGTGGTGTATTTCTAGACTCAATAAAGGCTAGCACTTCTGTAATATACATGCATTGACTTTGTTTAGAGGTATAGATGCCTTTCTGGTTATATTACTTTCTAGCACTGCAATACCAAAAAGTCACAATAAAGTTGCACCAACTTTCAAGTATGTACTTTATTACCACCACGGCATGCTAGACATACCAAAAAAAAAAAAGATAACTGATAATTGACTTTACTAGCTATATAACTTGACTAGGTACAAGTACAACATGCAGACTGGATGTCAGCGCATCACAGATGACTGTACATGTAATCAAAGTTCTTCGTTCCCTGACATGTTGTCCATGAGAGTAGAGTACAGCGGGAACTGGCACAAGGGGATGAGGTGTCTATGATCCCTGCCAACACCCCATATTTATCCATGCTTTGGAGTGGGTGAACTAATGCAGTGAGATTCTTAATCAATAATTGATCAACAATTCATTTGAGCAGCTGGATCAGCAGCAGCAGCAGCATTTCTTTTTGCATCTTTGTCCTCCCTCTACTCCTTCAGCAGCTGTTTACACCGCTGCCTTATTGCCCTTGCATTTCACTTTTAGACCTGCAGAATCTCACAGAGCATGTCCTTCTCTGTGTGCGTCCTCTTGGCTCTGACAGTGACTAGACAGTTGTGCAGGTGTTAGGGAGAATCTTGAGGAGAGCCCCACTCTCAAGGTTAGTGATAAACACAGAACTGTTAGGTGGAGAGGAAGGGAGGCAGCCTTCCCTGACATAACTGTTGCAGCTACTCGGATTTTCCCACCCTGTACAGCATAACTATGTGGATTGCCTCCAAATTACTAAACCATAATGAGTGCTAGACCTTACATGGAGAGTAGATCAGGGTTTCTTAACCCAATGCCTTGGGGAGGAGGTGGGCTTCTTTCTGATATAGAAAAAGGATAGTATTTCATAAAGACAACTGCACTTGTTTCAGGAAGTCATACTCCTTGATGATCCCAAAGTGGCAAAGAAAGAGCTGTTTAAGAGGCCTTAGTCTGCCCATTGCAGTATGCAGCCATGCTGCTTTCTGCAAGAATCCCCCTCAGAGGTCCTGGCAAAGGGGCATGGGGATGTGCCATATCACACTGGGCTGGGCAAAGCGTATCTTCAACATAATGTTTGGGCAAGTCTTACATACTACTCACTGAAAATAAGTTCTGTGAAATTGTGCCCACAAACCAGAAAGCTTTGTGTGTAAAAATTAACAGGCTGCTCTGTCTGTACCTCAAAATACTGCAAGATACTAACGGATGGAGCACCAACTGACGTGTGTTTACTTGTTTCTGTTCTCAGCCTCTGCTATTGATGCAGTAAAATCATGTTTTCAAGAGAAGTTTTTAGTACGCTGATTATAATGTGGGCACTAGATCTGGATTTGGGTCCAGCGCCTGATAGAAACTAGCTGAGGGGCAGATCAATTTGGGAGGGTTGAGAATGTAAGAACCCAAACCAGAGTGTCTTTTACGGACGACTGACAAGGTGGGGAATGTGGAGTAATGGCTGACTGTTTGCAGCCATAGTCGGAGGATATGTGGTGGATATATGGGAAACACCACCTCACTGTCTGGCAAGAACTGACAACGTAAGCACACACATATGCATTTGCCAAAAGTTAGGGCCTATCAGCAGACAATAGTTTATTTAAAGGGATATAAATCACTTTCGCCTACCATAATCTCCCGTTACCCAAGGAGGAAACATATTGGTGCATGTCACGGGTAGGTATGAAACAGCTCCTGGCTGGCACCTGCCTTGCTGTATCCCTCCTTATTGTCTCCTTCCTGGTCAGGGCCAGATACCTCTTGCTCATCCATTGCTCCAGGGAGGGATTTCTTTCTCCTCACCAGGACACGCAGAGTATCCACAGAGTTAAAGGGAGGAGGTAAGATCCAGAATATAGCACCCAGCTCACTGTGAGAGAGGTCATGCAGGTGGCTCCAAACTTTCTCTTTTCTTCGCCTTCTGCCACCACTGCCTCAGCTCCTTTCCCTTTGTGTGGCAGTGAAACTCCTCTCTGAAGAGGCTGAGTTTTGCCACAGCCTTCAGCAAATTGCTGTAAATAGTCTTGTTCATTCAGAGGGCTGTGGCTGTGCCTGCACATGCTCCTTCCCCCACAGTACAAGGAAACTGAGCACCCCTCTCTTGGAACAGACAGCAGCATGAGACAGTGCTAGGAATCTACATTCAGTGAAAATGTAGCAGGGAACAGGAACAGATGTTGCTGTGAAGAAACATGCTGGCATATAAAAGTGAAGTAAGGACAGCTGCCAGGTCGCTGCACCCTGGACAGTGGAGTTCAAGAGTGCTACGAGCAGGGGCGGCTCTAGGTATTTTGCCGCCCCAAGCACGGCAGGCAGGCTGCCTTAGGCGGCTTGCCTGCGGGAGGTCCCCGGTCCCGCGGATTCGGATTCGGCACGCCTGCGGGAGGTCCGCCGAAGCCGTGGGACCAGCGGACCCTCCACAGGCATGCTGCTGAAGGCAACCTACCTGCCGCCCTCGCGACGACTGGCAGAGCGTCCCCCGTGGCTTGCCGCCCCAGGCACGCACTTGGTGTGCTGGTGCCTGGAGCCGCCCCTGGCTACCAGACAGTCCCTCTGGAAAGGAAAGTTGCATTGTGGGATTGCAGCTGGGGGATTGCTTATACTGGTACTGGTACATGTGCATCCATGAGAACTCTACTGGCAGCAATTCTGAAAAGAGAACTAATTAATGCCGTAAAAAGCAGAAGGCTTTGTTGGACTAGAGAACATTAAATGTGGACATACACCAAGCTCTGCTATAAAAAAAATGAAAGTTGTCTTGGCAAAATGTAAGTGTAAGCAAGGGCCTTACATAAAAGGCCTTATCTTGAGAGGCAGAGTCTGTATTTTTTTCAATCCTGTTAAGCTAACAGGTTTGAAACACAACTTTTTTGCCCAGCAAAGAAAGGGCCAAATATTCACATGTGCTGAGTACCTATGAATTCCACTGGGCTTAGTGGGAGTTTCAGGTGCGCATCACATCAGATAATCAAACCACTTTATTTAGAAGCCTCACCCTTGTAGGAGCAGGATTTTATAGAGCACTAGAAGAATTAATGCATGATTTGATTTCATCCTGCTAGCCACCCTTTTTTAATAGCAGAAAGAAATGACCTTCTGGGACTATGAGATTCTGTTTTCCCATATGCATTACAAATTGGGCCTTCTTTAGCTCTTTGTTTTCAGATTTAGTTAGTAAGAGACAGGATTCTGTATTGTGTGTATGTTAAGTAGATTAGAGGAACATTGAAGGCCTGGGTCTCAGTGTAAATTGTCTTGGTTATTGATTGTAAAACTTAGCAAGGTTTAATTTGCAGTGCCTTTTTGCTGGATATAAAATACTACTGTTTGTAGTCTCAATCTGTTTGTGTGAGTAAGGAATGTGTGTATCAGGAAAAGATAAGGTGTGAAGGCCATTGTTAACCAGATGGTCAAGAAAGGAGAAGCGAAGACACTTCGAGATTTGTTGATGCCAAAGAACCATCAAAGCATAGCCATGATTGAGGAAGGGCCAATTGACAACCCTGAGGTGAAGGCTGGCAGCCCTAAAGACAACTGGTTAAATGGGAACCAGGACAGGATGACCCTCTCGGAGGTGTATTGGAATGTTTACATCAAAAGATACACCAAATAAGAAGTAACCCGGTCACAAACTGACACAGCAAAATCCATAGACTTCAAGAAAAAAAACCCTCTGAGAATAGGGTGCTTGGCCATGAGACTTTGGGGGTTCATCTTGCCACACTACCGGAGCATCAGAATAAGTACAACAATGTGAGACTCAGGAACCTTGTTTTAGGCACCCAGGTTTGAAAATTTTGGCCACAAACTCAAACGTCTATTTAAATATGGAGTATAGTTAAAGTAAGATAAAGTGGACAAAGACAGTAATTTGAGAGTCATTTACATGTCTAAGCAAAATAATACTTACACAGGATAACAGCCACACTTAAGTTAAAGGAGAACAGTAAGGTCTCACCTTTTAAGTTTCCGATCTAGTCTTTCAATTTGTTTCTTGCTTGAAGTTAGTTGTCCTGCTTAATAATTAACTTGTGATTCTTTTACTTGAAGATCATGTAAAATTTTCTGCTCGTTTTCTCAAGATTATCACACAATTCCATCAAGCTCTGGTTTTCTCTTTTTAGTGTTGCTCCTTCATTTTTTTCATTTTCAACCTAATTTGATTAATCAATTATATATAAAAAAAAATACCTTATTTTAAGATTTTGATCAAGCCTGGGAATACACATCTTTCTTCAGAGTGAAGAGTGGAGAGCACTTATAAAAGAAACAATTTCTGCTTGATAAAGTGGTGGTTGAATATTTTTATTCACTACATTTCAAAGCCCTGACAGCACTGGAAATTTCAGTTACACGCAAAGCTATTTTGCTATTCTACCAGTGTTCGTATCAAGGCTTCCCTGTGTAACATTTAAAATCAAAATTCATAGTCCCCACAAGTCATTTAGTTTCCACCTAGGTATTAATATTAAAATGATTTCTCTAATCAGTGGTCCCACACCTGTTCTTGGAAGACTTTATTGGCTATAAAAAGCATCTATCCAGACCAGTAAAGTGCTTACAGCCCTTGCATATCATTAGAAGAGCTAAACTTAAAAGCCATACAACTCTGATCATCATCTTGCTCCTCTCCCTTCAAATCTGTCAGTGTTAGCAACCAGTATTTCCTGAATGACTAGTATTAGAGATCAATGCTCAAATTGCGTTTCCTCAAGATAGCAGCTGGAACAGCCATGTCTGATTTGAAGTAGGGATGCAAGATAGTAATCAGAATAATGCAATTTCAAGATCCTCTCTCTCATGATCGGTGTTGCGTTATGTAGCATTGGAAAACAGATTTGATATCCCCAGTCTTTGCAAGGTATACGTAGGGGGGGCTCTAGAAATTTGGCCACCCCAAGCAGTCATGCCTGCGGGAGGTGCTGGTCCCGCGGCTCGGGTAGACCTCCCGCAGGCATGACTGCGGAGGGTCCGCTGGTCCCGCGGCTCCAGTGGACCTCCCGCAGCTGCGGAGGGTTCGCTGGTCCCGCGGCTCCGGTGGAGCATCCGCAGGCATGCCTGCGGGAGGTCCACCCGAGCCGCGGAACCAGCAAACTGTCCGCAGTCATGCCTGCGGGAGGTCTACCCGAGCCGTGGGACCAGCGGACCCTCCGCAGTCATGCCTGCGGGAGGTCCGCTGGACCCGCGGCTCCGTTGGACCTCCTGCAGGCATGACTGCGGATGGTCCGCCGGACCCGCCTGCCACCCTGCCGGCAAAATACCAGCTTGGCGTGCTGGGGTCTGGAGCCAGCCCTGGGTATATGGCATACATTCCTATCCCTGACAGTTTGAGATATTGGACTTGGAATCGTAACAAAAAAGTACTACCAGAGCAAGAGGCCAGTGACAGTTTAAGACTGAATACACAGCAAGGCCTGGATAGTGGGCTAGTGTAATTTTCCTTCACTACTTTACACAGGTGTCAATCACTGCTCACAGAGTGAGTATTAGCATCAAAAAACCGTTAGCGAGTAGTTTACATTTTACTGGCATGTCAATTGTTTGATGGCAGCAATGACGTTATGTAGATATTAATCTTATCAGCTATAAACCTAAGTGTTATGGCTTTTCTGTGACTAAAGCCCTGATTAAATTGGAGGCTCTGTACTGAAGAGTTAGTCCTTTTAGCTCAAGCGATAAACCATCTGTGCTACAATGACGACGGTTTTGGGTTCAAATTATGCTGATGATGCATAAGTGGGGAATTATTACTGTTGTACAGACTATTTTTAAATGTTTAAGTCAAAATTTCTCTAAAAGATCTGCTCTAGGAATTATTTCGGGGAGGGTCTGTGACTTATGTTATATAAAAGATCAGAACGGATGATCACAGTGGTCCCTTCTGGCCTAAGAATCTATGAAAATAAAAGCAGCAATTTTTAATAGGCCATTACAACAGAGCGTACTCCAGTATTTTAAAACCACCACGTTCATATAGACAAGTTGGTGTAAATTCTGAATGAGCCTGTTGTTTGGTACAAAAAAGTTGAGCCAATCCTTCACAAAGTACCAATGAGTATCTGACATGAGAAACTGGGCGCAAGCTATCAACATGACAATTTCGGTATGTTTATAAAAAATATATTTTATATGAAGTGATGAGTGTTCACAGATATCCATTTGTAGAAATAATTTGTTTTACAAAGCACCTTATACAATCAATTTATCAAAACGATTTACATAAAGGTATTTTTTAAATTTTTTACTTTTTCCACTGTGCCTCATAAGATTAACCTTTGCACAGCATTCTAGATGCATTTTATAGGTGACTGTTTGCTATTACCGTAGCACCTAGGAGCCCTGGTCATGGACCAGCACCCCACTGTGTTAGGCGCTGTACAAATAGAATAAAAAGACGATCCCTACCCCAAAGAGCTTACAATTTAGGTACAAGACAAGAAAAAAGGGGAGAGTACAAGGAAACAATGAGACAACATTGGTCACTAGGATAGGCAGCTTGTGTACTGAGACCACTGCTTAACTGTTAAGTTTTTTGTAGGCACCACAGCAAAGGAGAGTTGTAAGGAGGGCTTTGAAAGAAGATGAGGGGACTTTGCAGATGGTTGGGGGGGCTCTTCCCAAGCATATCTTGACAGTCAGCATGGGAGAAAACACAAAGGTACTTGTTTAAAAATTTAACAAATGGATGTGTTATGGGCCAATCAGAGGCGGGAGTTGACATTTCAATAGTGAATGAAAAAAAGGATGCCTAGGTTGGGGTAGGCCATGAAGGAGCTTTTGCAAAGCTGCCTCCAGCGATTCAAGCTGAAACTGTCTTTTCTGTCATTCTTTTTTAAGCTTGTCTAGTTGACTTTCAAGCTCTGGAATCTTCTGAAGGGCCCTTGTGGAAAGGCCTTCTTTCCATTCTTCCACAACCCAGCTCATTTTATATCTGCTTTTTTCCTTAATATAAAGTGTATATCACTGAACCTGAAACACAAGGAGAACATTACTACAACTGATTTTTAAAAGGCTTAGGATTCAAAATTTTGATTTTTATTAGTTGAATGCACTAAAGACTATGGATTTAAAAATTACTCCTCACTTTCATAATAATTCAGACAGGGCTAGAAAGAATTTTACTCTGTTACAATGTTGGATCACATTCCAGCCTCTGGAACCATGGTTAGCAATTTCTAGCTGGAGCATAACTTCTAATTTGACATTGTGATTCCTTAGGCTGTGTCTATCTACACCAGAGACCTTACAGCAGCACCGTTGTACCGCTGCAGCGCAATCCACATCTGCAGTTTTGTCAGCAAAACATATGTTGGTCGGGGGGTGGGGGGTGTGTGTTTTCCCTCACACCCCTGACCAACAGAAGTTTTACTGACAAAAGTGCTAGTGTAGACATAGGCAAGTGACTTCCATCTCCTACAGGGATAATTTTTACCCTACTGGTCCCACACTTGAGATGCATTTCAGAAAGATGCCTCCTACTATGTTATTTTTATGATCACTCAAAAACAATTTGTTAAAGATCTTTCCATTGATGTGTTGCTATGCATGCAAAACATTAACACGTGTTCTCTCTGAACGCCTCGCTTTCTCTGCTGAGAAAAATTATACCTTCATTTTAGGTGTCTGCTGAGCTTTTCTCTTTACAAGTTTTACAGTTTTCAGAAAGCAAAATAGCTGAGTTTGTAAGCACTGTTTATGCCAGCATGGGCAAGCACTCAAATGTAAACATGAATTCAACTACTACGCATATTGACGCAACTGTAGGATGACCTGTTTCTTCAAGCAGAACTATATTTAGATGTAATGGCAAATAAAGTAATCAGATGTTTGAGATTATTAAGAGAGAAAAAGTGTATTAGTTATGAAACACTGCAAATAATTGCCAGGAAATCAGATATAGATTTTTCTTTGTTGAGAAGCTATTGTGCTACCAAATGAAAATGAGCGCTTAGGTCTGGCATACACTAAAAAGTTAGGCTGATGTAGGCTGTCTTGTGTCGACCTAATTGTGCATGTGTTTACACTTAAATGTCTCTCCCACTGATGTAAGCGCCCCATTACAGCAACACAGTAACACCACCTCCCCAAGCGGCGTTGAACCCAGGTCAATGCTGCACAAGTATAGGTGCTGCATTACCTTTGTCAGTCCTAACAATCCTCCAGCAGCTATCCCACCGTGCCTGACGCTGACTGCTCTAGTCACAACTGCAAACTCCATTGTCCAGGGACCACTGAGACCAGAACGCCCCCTTCCCCGTTCAAGTTCCACACATTTTTGAAATGCCTTTTTCTTGACTGTCTCCCTAGCATTTCTCCATTCCAGTGTGCAACTGCCCAGCCAAACATGCTGGCCAGATGTGCTCCAGCTTGGAGTAAACTGGAGATAGTGGATCTCCTGGGCCTCTGGAAAGAAGAGGCTGTGTAAGCACAGCTACGGAGCAGCCACAGAAACGTGGACACCTCTGAGCAGATTGCATGGGGGATGCAGGAGAAGAGGGGTGACAGGGACTAGCAGCAGGGCCATGTGAAAGCAAAGAAACTGCATCAGGCATATCAGAAGGCCAGAGAGGCCAACAGTCAATCTGCCATGACAACCACACTCCCCATTGTGGATAACTCAGGGGAGCCCAAGCCACAGGCCCCTGGTGTGACCAGTGAGGACAAGGAGGTGGAGGGGAAGTGAAGGATATAGAACATGCAACCGGGGGATCCAGCTATGCCCATGAACCAGGACCAGTTTGAGATTCCACCGCAGCCCAGTCAGTCCCAGCAGTTGAGCACAGGCAAGCCCGATGCAGGGTAAGGAACCTTAGGTAAGTGTTTGTTTTCCCTATTACAATGGTGTACTTACGGTGCTCCCAATTTAACAGGTGTGATAGACCCAGGCCAGTTGGGTACAGCAGAATAGCAGAAGGCAGATATACTGGCCACTGGATTAACAGTTTTCTGTTCCCTGACTGACCAGAGCAGGGGCTGCTCCAGGCTAATGAGAACACCTGACTCTAATTAAGGCCCTGCTGATACTATCAAAAGAGCTCACTCCAGTCCAGCAGGGGAGTCAGGGAGCCAGAGGAGAGGAAGTGCGGCTGAAGGGCTGGTTACTGAAGACACCCTAAAACATCGTTAAAGGAGCCCTAAGGTAAGGGTGAAGAAGGGAGAAGCAGGAGAGCTGTGGGGAAGTGGCCCAGGGAAATGTAGCAACTCTGGCAGTGAAAGGTTGGCTGCCAACAACTGCTACCATTAGGGTCCCTGGGCTGGAACCCGGAGTAGAGGGCGGGGCCAGGTTCCCCCCAAACCACCACTACAGGAACAGCTCCTGGAAGGGGAAGTCAGGTCCCTGTCAGGACAGGAGGCTGAACAGAGACTGTGGGAGTTCTCTTACCAACCTCCTTGCAGGCCTATGATGAAAAGGGCTCAGTAGACTGTAACCCTGGCCCTAGAGAGAGAAGGGCTACGTGGAGGGTCACAGTGAGCCACTGAGGCTAGCATAAACCGCCTAGAAGCGCAGGACCCACAGGAGCAAGGTCAGAGCTCTGCCACACAGGGCACAGCTATCGACTTTTCATTAATTCACTTATATTAGAAGAGGAAGCGGTACAACCAAGAGGGGCGAGGTGGAGCAGTTTGTTTATGTACACAGGGATGGTTCCGTATCCTCCTGAGACAGCGCAATGAAAGTTTTAATCCTCTGCTGAAGGTTTGGGATGGAAGCCTTATTTCTTCCTCCGCAATAGGATGCTTTCCCATGCCAATCAGCAATAACTATGGCAGGCATCATAGATTCATAAACTCATAGATTCATAGACACTAGGACTGGAAGGGACCTCGAGAGGTCATCGAGTCCAGTCCCCTGCCCTCATGGCAGGACCAAATACTGTCTAGACCATCCTGGACAGACATTTATCTAACCTACTCTTAAATATCTCTAGAGATGGAGATTCCACAACCTCCCTGGGCAATTTATTCCAGTGTTTAACTACCCTGACAGTTAGGAACTTTTTCCTAATGTCCAACCTAAATCTCTCTTGCTGAAGTTTAAGCCCATTGCTTCTTGTTCTATCATTAGAGGCTAAGGTGAACAAGTTTTCTCCCTCCTCCTGATGACACCCTTTTAGATACCTGAAAACTACTATCATGTCCCCTCTCTGTCTTCTCTTTTCCAAACTAAACAAACCCAGTTCTTTCAGCCATCCTTCGTAGGTCATGTTCTCAAGACCTTTAATCATTCTTGTTGCTCTTCTCTGTACCCTCTCCAATTTCTCCACATCTTTCTTGAAATGCGGTGCCCAGAACTGGACACAATACTCCAGTTGAGGCCTAACCAGCGCAGAGTAGAGCGGAAGAATGACTTCTCGTGTCTTGCTCACAACACACCTGTTAATGCATCCCAGAATCACGTTTGCTTTTTTTGCAACAGCATCACACTGTTGACTCATATGTAGCTTGTGGTCCACTATAAAAGACGGTTACTCGCCTTTGTAACTGTTGTTCTTCGAGATGTGTTGCTCATATCCATTCCAATTAGGTATGCGTGCACCGCATGCACGCTCGTCGGAAGATTTTTACCCTAGCAACACTCGATTGGTCAGCTGGGTCGCCCCCTAGAGTGGCGCCGCCATGGTGCCGAATATAAACCCCTGCCGACCCAACGGCCCTTCTTCTTTCCAGCTACTCCGATAGTGGGGAAGGAGGGCGGGTTTGGAATGGATATGAGCAACACATCTCGAACAACAGTTAAAAAGGTGAGTAACCTTCTTTTCTTCTTTGAGTGCTTGCTCATATCAATTCCAATTAGGTGATGCCCAAGCCTTACCTAGGCGGTGGGGTCGGAGTGAGATGTTGCAGAATGCAAAACTGCTGAGCCAAAAGCTGCATCATCTCTGGACTGTTGGACCAGTGCATAATATGAGGCAAAGGTGTGGACCGAGGACCAAGTAGCTGCATGACAGATCTCCTGGATGAGTACGTGAGCCAGGAAGGCAGCAGAAGAAGCCTGAGCCCTGGTGGAATGTGCAGCGAGGTGGCTCGATGGAACATGGGCCAAGTCATAGTAGGTACGGACGCATGACGTCACCCAAGATGAAATCCTCTGGGAGGAGACAGGTAGGCCCTTCGTCCGATCTGCCATTGCGACAAAGAGTTGGGGCATTTTACAAAAGGGCTTTGTCCGCTCAATATAAAATGCGAGCGCCCTACGAACGTCTAGGGAGTGCAATTGTTGCTTCCTTCGTGATGAGTGTGGCTTCAGAAAGAAGACCGGAAGGAAGATATCCTGGTTGATATGAAAGGCTGATACCACCTTAGGGAGGAAGGCCGGATGTGGCCGCAACTGCACCTTGTCCTTGTGAAACACAGTATACGGTGGGTCCACCGTGAGAGTCCAAAGCTCGGGGACTCGTCTGGCCGATGTAATGGCTACGAGGAAAACTGTCCTCCAGGACAGGTATAGCAGCAAGCAGGTTGCCAGCGGCTCGAATGGGGCAGTCATAAGTCTGGTTGGGGCGGGGCGGCGAACATGGGGGTATAAGTGCTCCAAGCCCTTGAGGAACCTAGAAACCATAGGGTGCGAGAATACGGAGCGGCCACTCTCCCCTGGGTGGAAGGCAGAGATGGCTGCCAAGTGCACCCTCAATGATGATACCGCCAGGCCCTGCTGTTTGAGATACCAGAGGTAGTCCAAGATGGAATGGATCGGGACCTCGGTGGGAGTAAGATTGTGCGTTTCGCACCAGCAGGAGAAACGCTTCCACTTGGCCAGATATGTTAACCAAGTGGAAGGTTTCCTACTACCCAGGAGTACTTGTTGTACCGAGGCAGAGCAACGTAACTCGGATCGGTTTAACTACCCGGCAGCCATTCTGTGAGTGCAGGGATTGCAGGTCTGGTTGGTGAAGTCTGCCGTGATCCTGCGTTATGAGGTCTGGGCGAAGAGGCAGGGGAATCGGGTTGGCTATCGACAGGTCTAGCAACATGGTGTACCAGTGCTGCCTGGCCATGCTGGAGCGATCATGATCAGGTGCGCTCTGTCCCTGCGGAGATTTAGCAGGACCCTGTGAACCAGCCGGAACGGTGGAAAAGTGTACAGCAGATGGCTCGTCCACGGCATCAGAAAAGTGTCCGAGATCGAGCCCGGGGAGAGGCCTTGGAATGAGCAGAACGTCTGGCACTTCCTGTTCTCGTGAGGAGCGAAGAGGTCTATGGGGGGGAAAGCCCCACTTCCGGAAAACAGAATGGATAACGTCCGGACGATTCGACCGCTCGTGAGACAGGAAGGATCTGCTGAGGCAATCCGCCAGAGTGTTCTGAACCCCTGGGAGAAAGGACGCTACCAGGTCTATCGATTGGGCTATGCAGAAGTCCCAGAACTGGATGGCTTCCTGACAAAGAGGGGAGGACCGTGCTCCTCCCTGCTTGTTTATGTAATACATGGCCGTTGTGTTGTCTGTGAACACTGAGACACAATGGCCCTGTAGGTGCTGCTGAAACGCCTGGCACGCAAGGCGGACTGCTCTCAGCTCTCGGACATTGATGTGCAAGGCCAGCTCTTGAGCTGACCAAAGGCCTTGAGTGCGAAGCTGACCAAGGTGAGCACCCCAGCCGAGAGATGAGGCGTCCGTCATCAGGGACACCGAGGGCTGAGGCAGATGGAACGGCATCGCTGCACACACCAGGGAGGGCATCGACCACCAGTAGAGGGAGCCTAGGATGCTCAGGGGGGGTGGGGGGGATCGTGATGATCATGTCTATGCTGTCTCTGCCCGGGCGGTATACCGAGGTGAGCCACGATTGGAGGGGACGGAGGCGTAGCCTGGCATGTTTGGTCACGAACGTTCAGGCGGCCATGTGACCCAGGAGACCGAGGAAAGTGTGAGCCGAAGTTGTCGGGAAGTTCCGTAGACCTTGTATAATTGTTACCATCGCCTGAAACCGAGGCTGAGGTAAGCAGGCTCTGGTGAGATTGGAGTCCAGGATGGCCCCAATGAATCCTATTCTCTGTGTGGGAATCAGAGTGGATTTCTCTATATTGATCATCAGGCCTAGACACAGGAATAGGTCCTTGACGATGCCCACATGATGGGTGACTTGGGCCTCGGAGATCCCTCGAATAAGCCAATTGTCTAGATATGGAAAAACGTGTATCCGGCGGCGGAGGGAGGCGGCGACTACGGCCATGCACTTTGTGAATACTCTTGGGGCTGTAGAGAGGCCAAATGAAAGGACCGTAAACTGGAAATGTTGACGGTTGGCCACAAACCGGAGGTACCTTCTGTGTGGAGGATAAATGGCAACATGAAAATATGCGTCCTTCATATCGAGGGCGGCATTCCAGTCTCCGGGATCCAAGGATGGGATGATGGTCCCCAGGGATACCATGAGGAACTTGAGCTTTATCATGAACTTGTTGAGTTCTCGCAGGTCTAGGATAGGTGTGAGACCTCCCTTTGCCTTGGGGATTAGGAAATAGCGGGAGTAGAATCCCTTGCCCCTTTCGTCCTTTGGTACCTCCTCTATAGCTCCTATGGCAAGGAGCATCCGCACCTCTTGCGAGAGGAATTGCTCGTGAGAGGGATCCCTGAAGAGGGATGAGGATGGAGGGTGGCGGGGTGGGGGGGTGAAATAAACTGGAGGCGGTACCCAAGTTCCACCATGCGTAGGACCCAACGATCCGAGGTTAGATGGGACCACACAGGGAGGAAAAAGGAGAGGCAGTTGTAAAAGGGAGGAAACGGATCCTGGGTTATAACTGGTACGCCGTCCTCGGGTGTGCCTTCAAAAGTTTGGCTTTGGCCCCGCTGGTGGTTTGGTGGGACCCTGATTTTGGCCCCCTTGGGGTCCTGACTGTCGCCTATGACCGCCTCGGCCACGCCTTCTGCCAAAGTCCTGTCTTTGTCTAGGTGCAGGGTAAGGGCAGTGAGGCTGGGGACGGAAAGGCCTGTGCTGAGTCACCGGCGTGTGCATGCAGAGAGAGCACATAATGACCCTGCTGTAGCTCCGGCAGGAGGCCTGACACCTGAAGCCATGAAATGCGTCTCATGGCAACACCCGAGGCCAGAATCCCGGCTGCGGAGTCGGCTGCATCCAACGAGGCCTGGAGGGAAGTTCTCGCCACTTTCTT
Source organism: Mauremys mutica (assembly GCF_020497125.1). NCBI lineage: Eukaryota > Metazoa > Chordata > Testudines > Geoemydidae > Mauremys > Mauremys mutica. The sequence goes on along the minus strand of NC_059074.1, from coordinate 211,658,140 downwards.
CCCCTCCTCCAAGAGGGCGGCAAACTCTTGACAGGAGTCTTGAGGGACTAACTCCGTAAATTTACCCACTGCTGCCCAGGTGTTATAATTGTAGCGGCTAAGCAGGGCTTGTTGGTTTGCCACCCGGAGTTGTAGGGCCCCTGCCGTGTACACCTTATGGCCCAGTAAGTCCATACGCCTAGCCTCCTTTGATTTTGGAGCCGGCGCTTGCTGGCCATGGCGTTCCCTCTCATTGACAGACTGCACTACGAGGGAGGAGGATGCACATACAAGTACTCGTAGCCCTTAGAGGGCACCGTGTACTTGCGCTCAACTCCCCTGGCAGCAGGCGGGATAGAGGCTGGAGACTGCCAGATGGTATCAGCACTGGCCTGGATCGTCCGGATAAACGGTAAAGCCACTCTTGTGGGTGCTTCAGCCGACAGGATATCTACTACCGGGTCCTCTATTTCCAGGACTTCCTCCACCTGGAGGTTCATATTGAGTGCCACCCATCTCAGGAGGTCCTGATGGTCCCTTAGGTCGATTGGAGAAGGGCCCGAGGAGGATGTTCCTGCCACCGTCTCATCTGGAGAGGAGGAAGAGGAAAGGCCGGGGACAAGTGGGTCCTGTGTGGGCTCTTGTTCTTGGATGACCTCCTGCTCCAGGTGGATCTGGGAGTCTGGTGGCTGAACTGGAGCTTCCTCCATACCGGTCGGAGGGGGATGGCTAACAGTAGCCTCTGGCACTCGGTGCTCCGATGGGACAGAGCGAGACGAAACTACCCGGTACACCTTGGGCCTGGTGGTATGCCCAAGGTATCCAGAATGACCACTGATGGGGGCCTTGGTCTTGGGCCTGGGTCTCCTGGAAGACTCGTGGGCACATCGGAATCACGGTCCTGAGCATAGGAACTGTCCGCATGAGACGACCCCGATGTGTGTCGAGATGGCCATGGAGGGGCTGAAAAGCCCTGGGCAGAGTCTCCCTCTCTGACCGATCTCGCTCTACTCGGCACCGGGGATTGGTACCGGGAGCCATACCGGTACCGGGAACGAGATCGGGACCTGCAACTGGAACGGTGCCGGGAGGTCGACCGAGATCTTGAGGCTCGACGACAGGAGCGGCTGCGAGAGTCACGGTGCCTGGAGCAGTGCCGGGAGCTGGATCGGTGCCAAGAGTACCGGGCCGGCGAACGGGACGCTGATTGGTGCTGCGAGTGCGACCGGTACCGAGAAGGAGAACGGTGCCGGGACTGTGAGCAGCATCCGAGAATGTCTGCGGGACCGCGATCGTGAACGGTGCCACTCTGCTGTGCCGACAGAAGATGGTCTGATCTGCCTCCATCAGGAGCTGCTTGAGACGAAAGCCCCGCTCCTTTTTTGTCCTCGGCTTAAAGGCCTTGCAAATACGGCACTTATCTGCGAGGTGAGATTCCCCGAGGCACTTAAGACAGGAGTCGTGGGGATCTCCTGTTGGCATCGGCTTGGGATCCCCAAACCCCTCTGAACTATATACACTATGTTATGAACTAATAAAATTAACTACAACTGTAGAAATTTGAACTATATACACAAGTATTAACGAGATAACTACGAGTAGCTAGGGAAGTGGAGATCAGCTAAGCCGTGCTTCACTGTTCCAATGACCGACACGGGCGGTAAGAAGGAACTGAAGGGCCGTTGGGTCAGCAAGTGTATATATTTGGCGCCATGGCGGCGCCACTCTAGAGGGCGACCCAGCCGACCCCCCGAGGGTTGCTAGGGTAAAAATCTTCCAATGAGCGTGCACGCGGCGTGCGCACACCTAATGGGAATCAGTATGAGCAAGCACTCGAAGAAGAACCCCTAGATCCCTTTCTGCTGTACTCCTTCCTAGACAGTCTCTTCCCATTCTGTATGTGTGAAACTGATTGTTCCTTCCTAAGTGGAGCACTTTGCATTTGTCTTTATTAATCTTCATCCGGTTTACCTCAGACCATTTCTCCAATTTGTCCAGATCATTTTGAATTATGACCCTGTCCTCCAAAGCAGTTGCAATCCCTCCCACTTTGGTATCATCTGCAAACTTAATAAGCGTACTTTCTATGCCAACATCTAAGTCGTTGATGAAGATATTGAACAGAGCCGGTCCCAAAACAGACCCCGGCGGAACCCCACTTGTTATACCTTTCCAGCAGGATTGGGAACCATTAACAACTACTCTCTGAGTACAGTTATCCAGCCAGTTATGCACCCACCTTATAGTGGCCCCAGTACCCAGGCTAGCAACACGCGGGCAGCTTCACAACGCCAGCAGCAGCTGTGCTCTCTCTACCTTTGTTACCCTCAGGAGTGAGATATCACCTATAAATCACCACCACCTGTAGAAAATGGTGCCAGTATTCAATAGCATCGCCATAAACTCAGTTTCACGTGTAAGCAGAGTCAGGGTGAGCCCTACCCTGACATCTGGTGGTACATTATGAGGAGTGGGCAAAGGAATTTCAGGAATGCACATTTGCATTGGTAAACCCACTCCACTTAGCATAACACACAGCAGCATGGGATGGTTATTTTCACAGCTGTGGAATCCCCAATTTCTTTGTTATTGGGGCAGGAAGGAAAAAAAAAGGCTGTTACCTTAATTATGTGAATGAGGAACTATGAGACTCCTTTATGACAGAAATGACTCAACCTACATTAAATAGTACTTGCTAGACAAGGGACATTGGTTCCAAAACCCAGTGAAGGGAGAGAGGCTGGGGACTGGTGTGTGTACCTGATGGTATGGGCCCCTTTTGAGGGCCTGGAACACCAATTGCACTTCCTCCTCTCTCCACTGTTAAAGAGCAGAGCTAATTTTGAATCCTTTAGGAGTCCATCTAGAGGTTGCTGACCTGAATTCACGTTGGGCCATGTGGCACTGGGGCTCTCCTACTACAAGTTGAAATCACTAAGAGCTGAAATCACTAAAAGAGCTAAGCTTACTGAGCTGAGATCACTGAGTGCTGTGTTAAGTAGTGGGAGAGCCTGAAGATCTATCACCAAGCAGCTGGCAGAGCGGAGCAGTCTGCAGCACGTTGGAGCAGCCCATGGAACAGGGAGCAGTGTGGAGCGGTTTGCGGGGACGGCTGATGTGGTTCACGGGTCTGCTGAAGGAGCGGCACAGCTGGTGGAGTGGAGCCAGTCGTGGTGAAGGCTGCAGCAGAACTCCACGGAGAAGCGGGGCAGTCGGCCCTGGCCCACGTAAGGTGTCCCTTAGCACCCTGTGTGCGTGACCCCCCCCCCCATTTCCACCCAGGCTGGGGGGGGGTAAAACTCTGCAGATAAACTTTTGAACTCTGGGGTGGCACTGACCAGAGACTGAGACTTTTGGGTTGTTGGACTTTGGGGTGATTGGACTTAAGATCCTAAGGACAGTGCCAAATGTACTTGGAGGTGGGTTTTGCTTATGGTTTGTGTATAGTCCTGTTTGTGGTGTCTCTCCAACGTGATGCCGCATTGTTTCCCTCCTTTATTAAAAGGATTTTGCTACACTCAGACTTCGTGCTTGTGAGTAGGGAAGTATTGCCTCCTAGAGGCGCCCGGGGGGGTGGTAGGTAATTGTCCCAGGTCACTGGGTGGGGGCTCGAGCCGGTTTTGCATTGCGTTATTGAAACGGAACCCCTGGATACTGAACCCGGCCCTTGTTGCTGCCAACTTAGAGGGGCAGAAGGGTTACACACGCAACCGAGCAATTCCCTCACCCCTAGCAGGCTATCCTCACCATGGCTGTTGCTCTGAGTGACGCTGTGCACAAGCACTCTGAAGAAGAGTCAGTAAGTCCGTCTTGTTTAAACCTTTAGGGGAGAAAGGGAAGGGAGTTCTGAATTTTAACTTGCACTTTCCAATGTGACTACAGTGAAACCTCAGCGTTATGAACAGCCTCCATTCCCAAGGTGCTCGTAACTCCAAAATGTTTGTAACGCTGAACAAAACGTTATGGTTGTTCTTTCAAAAGTTTACAGCTGAATATTGACTTAATACAGCTTTGAAACTTTACTATGTGGAAGAAAAAATGCTGCTTTCCATTTTGGGGGGGGGAGTTTATGTACGCTTAAGTAGTTTATGTTTATCACAGTACTGTATTGTATTTGCCATTTTTTGTGGTCTCTGCTGCTGCTGGATTGTGTACTTCCGGTTGCTTGGTCAGTTCATAACTCTGGTGTTCATAACTCTGAGGTTCTGGTGTATATCAACCATGGTAACTGTCTGTGTTAGCTGAATCCACTGCTGTTGCAGCACCCATAGAACACCTGAGTTACCTATTTGTTACTGTACAGCCTGACAACTAATAGGATCGGTGACTGTGTAATATTTATAGATGTACACCAAGCACCACACAATTCCCAACGGGCCCCAGAACAGCAGGACCAGGTAGAGCACAGTATTACTATGGCTCACTGTGATCTTTCAAAGCCTCCCTGTACAGCTCTGGGGCCAGAAGCAGGGCCAGGGGCAGAGGCTGGGGACGGGAGAGGAGCCACAGCCGAGCTGCGGTGGGGGCCGGCAGCCGAGCCCAAAGGACCCATACCCCTGAGGTGAGAAGCCACTCCAAGAAACAAGCAACAGAGAGAAGGGGGAAGGGAGATAGCGGGGGAGGGGCCTGGGCTCGCCTCCCCGGCCGGAAGCTCACACAGGCCAGATAGGACGTGGGCAAACTATGGCCCACGGGATCGTCCTGTCCAATCCTCCTCCCCCCGCCCAGCTGTCTACCCTCTCTGGCCCCCTGGAGTATTCACATAGACTAATCAGAACTGAAGAAGAAATGCTATATAAAAATAGTATTAAGAATCAGACACACTCAGAACAGCCAGGTTATTTTCTTCAGTAATTTACTATCTGTTCAAAGGTGCCATCTTGATAGCGGTGGGGACGAAGTCTTCCATTTACCCTAACATGTGCATAGCATTAGCTGCCCACAACTTTTAGGCCAAACATACCTGAGCTGTGTTCTGGAAGGACTATCTCTAGCTATGAGTGACAGTTCAGCACCAAGACACTTCACAACAAGAGCTTGCTCTAAAGTAAAAAAGTATTTTAGGGTGCAGGGAGAAAGGAATAGCTTCAATAAGTTTAAAAGGTCACCATTTTTGGAACCCAACTTGACTAAAAAATAAAATTCCCAAACTATAAAAACTTTCCATGTTTTACCAATTTAACTTAAAAAAATAACACACTCTGAAAACAACTTTGGTAAATCAGACCTCCGCCTTAAAGATTTGCAGTAAAACAAGTGTCTCATAGACTTTAAAGCCAAAAGGGACCATCATGATCATCTAGTCTGACCTCCAGTACATCACAGGTCACAAAATATCACCCATCCGCTCCTCCCATAAACCCATAACCTTTGGCTGAGTTACTGAATGAAGTCATGATTTAAAGACTTCTTGTTACAGAGCATCCATCATGTATTCTAGTTTGAATCAGCAGATGAACCAGGCCCCATGCTGCAGAGGAAGGGGAAAAAAAAACCCAGGGGCTCTGCCAATCTGATACAGGGGAAAATTCCTTTCCAAGCCCAAATATAGTGATTGGTTAGGCCCTGAGCATGTGGACAAGACTTACCAGTTAGACCGGGGGTGGGCAAACTACGGCCCATGGGACCATCCTGTCCAATCCCTGCTCCCCCCCGCTGTCTCCCCTCCCCCACAGCCACGTCCCTAGCGCTCCGGCCCGCTGCTCCTGTTGGGGAGCATTGCAGCAGCAGTGTGACTGGCTGTGGCGAGCGGGGGGGCATGGGATTAGATAAGGGGCAGGGGGTCAGTCAGGGAACGGAGCAGGGGGAGATGGATTGGGCGGAGACTCCAGGGAAAATGGGGGGCAGTTGGGGCAGGGGTGTGGATGTGGGGCAGGGCAGTCAGAGGACAGGGAGTGGTTGGATAGGGCGTGGGAGTCCCGGGGGGCTTGTCAGGGGCAGGAGTGTGGATAGGGGGCAGGGGAAAGGAAGTAGGGGGGTTAGATAGGGGATGGAGTCCTGGGGGGGCAGTTAGGGTGGGGAGGTCACTAGAGGGGGAGGTCGGGGGACAAGGAGCGGGGTGGGGGGGTGGATGGGTCGGGGATTCTGAGGGCAGTAGACAGGGGGTGGGATGTGGGAGGGAGTGGATGGGGCAGGGGCCATGCTATTTGGGGAGGCATAGCCTTCCCTACCCGGCCCTCCATACAATTTTGAACCCCAATGTGGCCCTTGGGCCAAAAAGTTTGCCCACCCCTGAGCTAGACACCTGGGAAAGAATTCTTTCTAGTAACTCATAGCCCTCCCCATCTAGTGCTGTTGGAGATATTTGCTAATAGCCATTGCGGAGGGGCTATATGCCATTGTAGGCAATCGCATCATCCCATCTCCTCCATGAATTCAGCAAGCTCAGTCCTGAAACAAATTAGGATTTTTGTCCCCCACTACTCCCCTTGGGAAAGATGTTCCAAAACTTCACTCATCTGATGTAAAGCCCTATGTGCGACTATTTTTTTAAACCCACTCCCATCCTGCCCTGCAATATCTACTCCCACCTACTCCTGCATTGTTTCTTTTATATTTATCCCACTCCCATTCGCAAACAAAGTAGATTCTGCAAATCCCACAAGAGGGACAGATTCCCCCGGGCTACCAAAAAAAACAAAAAAACCCAACAACCACCACCCACCACAGTTGGTTAATATGTTATATACATAAATAGAATTCAGACACAATTTTTACCACCCAAAGAATAAAACAAATCTTGCTTTAACCACGTAAAAAAAACATTTTAACTCCTCTTATAACAGACATTAATCTCTTTCAGTCCCTACAGGATCCCAGTCCCACTGCAGGGCTCTACTATGATGGTTATAAACCTTCATCTAATTTCAAGCCTAAACTTATTGATGGCCAGTTTATACTCATTTGTTCTTGTGCCAATATTGCCCTTAACTTAAATAACAGCTCTTCTCCCGGGTGTTTATCCCTCTCATTTATTAATAGAGAGCAATCGGATCTCCCCTCGGCCTTCATTTGGCTCGGTTACACAAGCCAAGCTCCTTAAGTCTCTTCTTGTAAGGTAGCTTCTCCAGGACTCTGGTCATCCTAGTAACTCTTCTCTGCACCTGTGCCACTTTGATTTCATCTTTCTTAAACATGGGAGACCAAAACCGCACACAGGATTCCAGATGTGGTCTCATCAGTGCCTTGTATAACAGTACTAACACTTCCCTAACTCTACTGGAAATACCTCTCCTGATGCAGCGCAGAATTGCATTAGCCTTTTTTACAGCTGCATCATATTGACAGCACAGAGTCACCCCTGTCTTTCTCCTCTTCTCTTGGTTCCAACTGATACGTCCCCAATTTAGAACAAAAATTCTAGCTGTTAGTCCCTAAGTGCATGACCTTACACTTTCTACTATTACATTTCACCCCATGTCTATTACTCCAATTTGCAAAGTCATCCAGATTTTCTTGTATGACATTCCAGTCCCCTCTGTATTGGCAATACATCCCAATTTTGTGTCGTCCACAAATTTTACTAGCTCATTCCCACTTTTTGTGCCAAGGTCATTAACGAAAATGTTAAATAAGATTGGTTCCAAGAATGATTCCTGAGGAACTCAACTAGTAACCTCCTCCAGCCTGACAGTTCACCTTTCAGTATGACCAGTTGTAGTCTCCCTTTTACCCGGTTCCTTACCCACTTTTTGATTCTTGTATTAATCCCCATCTTCTCATATTTAACTGTAAGAACATAAGAACAGCCGTACTGGGTCAGACTAAAGGTCCATCTAGCCCAGTATCCTGTCTACCGACAGTGACCAATGCCAGGTGCCCCAGAGGGAGTGAACCTAACAGGTAGTGATCAAGTGCTCTCTCTCCTGCCATCCATCTCCACCCTCTGACAAACAGAGACTAGGGACACCATTCCTTACCCATCCTAGCTAATAGCCATTAATGGACTTAACCTCCATGAATTCATCCAGTTCTCTTTTAAACGCTGTTATAGTCCTAGCCTTCACAACCTCCACAGGTAAGGAGTTCCACAAGTTGACAGTGCACTGGGTGAAGAACTTCCTTTTATTTGTTTTAAACTTGCTGCCTATTAATTTCATTTGGTGACCCCTAGTTCTTGTATTATGGGAATAAGTAAATAATTTTTCCTTGTCTACTTTCTCAACATCACTCATGATTTTATATACCTCTATCATATCCTCCCTTAGTCTCCTCGTTTCCAAGCTGAAAAGTCCTAGCCTCTTTAATCTCTCCTCATATGGGACTGTAGCAGGGTGGACCCCTGCTCTGGCCCTGAAGGGGTTAAAAACAGCCCTGGGAAGGGGCCAAGGCTCAAGAAAACAGCCTTTAGGCTGTGCTGATTGGGGAAGTGGCTGCAGCTGAGGCCACGCCCCAAACTGAGCAACAGGGCCTTATAAGGCGGCCAGGGAAGCCAGAAGCCAAGAAAGTCTCTCTCTGCCTTCAGAGAGAGAAGGGCCTGGCTGCAGGGAGCTAGAGACTGGATACCTGAGTGAAGCAGGGCTGGGGAAAGGCTGAGGAGCTGGGGAGCTCCAGCCTGGAAAGCCCCGGGCTGCGGCCTAGCAGAGGGCTAACAGGTACTAGGGGTTGCAGAGGGCAGGCCAAGGCAGCAGGTCCAAACCCAACCTTACCAGTGATGAGTAGGCTGATACTGCAGTCTGCCCCAGGACGTGGGGCTAGACAATGACTGACAGTAGCCATCTACTGAGGCAGGGTGGGGATAGAGGGTGGGGGTTCCCTGAGGAGGGGAGACCCAGAGAGAAAGGGGTTACTGCTAGGGGGCAGCACCCCATGTAAAAGGGCACCGGGTCCAGGGAGGGACATGGGGGGGCCAAAGGACAGGCGGATCACCAGCCTGCAGAGGGCGCTCCAGCGCTGGAATAGAGCTAATTCCCGGAGTCACCAGCAGGAGGCGCCGCGGGGGTGACTGCGGCCCGTTCACAGGACCCATTCCAAACCCCTAATCCTTTTAGTTGCCCTTCTCTGAACCTTTTCTAGTACCAGTATATCTTTTGTGAGGGGAGGAGACCACATCTGTACGCAGTAGTCAAGAAGTGGGCGTACCATCGATTTATACAAGGCAGGGGCGGCTCTAGGCACCAGCAAAACAAGCTGGTGCCTAGGGCGGCAAAATCTAGGGGGCGGCAAAAGGCTGGGGCCCCAGCTCATCCTGCCGCTGCGAGCCGAGGAGCGGCCCGTCCTCTGCCGCCGTGAGGGGCGGCAGGCAGGGCTGGCGGACCTGCCGCAGTCATGCCTGCGGGAGGTCCACCGGAGCCCCGGGACGACTGGACCTGCCGCAGGCATGACTGCGGAGGGGGCGCTCGTCCCGCGGCTCGGCTGGACCTCCCGCAGGCATGACTGCGGCAGCTCAAGCGGAGCCGCTGGACCCGCGAACCGTCCGCAGCCGCGGGAGGTCCAGCCGAGCCACGCGGGACCAGCGGTCCCTCTGCAGTCATGCCCGCGGGAGGTCCGCTGCTCCCGCGGCTCCGGGGCGCCTCCCGCGCATGACTGCTTGGGGCGGCCAAAAAGGTAGAGCCGCCCCTGATACAAGGGCAATAATATATTCTCAGTCTGATTCTCTATCTCCTTTTCTATGATTCCTAACATCCTGTTTGCTTTTTTTAACCACCTCTGCACACTGCGTGGACATCTTCAGAGAACTATCCACGATGACTCCAAGATCTTTTTCCAGAGAAACTAATCATTTCTCCTGTGGAACTGGATCAAATGCCTTACTGAAATCCAGGTAGATTACGTCTAACGCATTTCCTTTGTCTAGAAAATCAGTTATCTTCTCAGCGATCTACTTTTTGTAAAAACATGTATTTTATCCCAATTGCCTTTTTTACCTCTATGTCCTTAACTACTTTCAAAATTTGTTCTAAGACCTTGCATACAACTGAGGCCAAACTAATGGGCCTGTACTTTCCCAGATCACGTTTTTTCCCCCCCTTTCTAAAAGAGAAGTATTAAATTTGCAATTCTCAAGTCATAAGGTACAGCCGCTGAGTTCACGGTGCCATTTGAAACACCTGAGGATATGATGAGCCAGATCATCAGGTGCTGTAAGCTGACTCCAGAGAGATGCTGATTTATACCAGCTGAGGATTTAACCTTTTGAGGTTGAATTAAAAAAAAACCCTCTCCCCCCCCCCCCCCCCAAAAGCAAGATTTGTAATGGAGATAGCTAGCTAATATTATTTTGCTGTATTTAAAACAAACTGTGGAAATAAGTGTCCAGATAAGAGAGAATTGTTTGCCAAAGTAACGATAAATCTCAACTTTCTTAAGGTAATGGTTGGCCATGCTCTGCTTTCCCAATGTCGTCAAAGCAAGTAAGGCTCAACCAATACACCCATTCCTTTGTGAACTATTAAATTATACATATTGTTAATCAATAGTCATTTAATTGGCACAGGAGCATTCAATTTAAAAGTTGTCTATAATGCACACTGAACATAAAAAAAATTAGCAATGACTTGTCAGCTGAAGCCTCATTTAAAAAAGCTATTGCCAACCTTTCTGTCTTAAGTTAGCCATCTTGATACATTTGCAGCTCAAATGCTAATACAGTGGTGTCCCAATTATCACAGAAGTATTGCTATAGAAGAATTCATTCTTCTAAAACATAGGAACAAGTTACTTTTTTACATGAATGACTTGAATTACTTCATCGAGCTCCGATGCATTCACACAGGAACCCTCAGATACAAACGTCTGCTTCTGAATCACAATGGTGGCTCTTTGAGAAGTTTCATGTGGCTGCTCCAGGGTTTGAAGACAGTATTATTAAATATTAAATTATTAAATATACAACAACCACCAGAAAAATCGTCGAGACTGTCTTCCATTTCATAACATTAATAGCCGAATCACATTCCTCTCGTGACAAGAGCACTGTGGGTTTTGTAGAAAATGATAGCCGTGGTTTGGAGTTCTGAGTGGCAGATTTGGGATCCAGCAAGTCAGGTGCCGCCACTAATAAAACAGAAAAAGAATGGTAAGGCCCACAGTGTTGGATAGAGGTGTATTTAGCTGTACATCCTTCTTGCCAGAAGGTTACAGAGATCCTACTAATTCAAAATAGAGTTCATAGATAGTTGTGTTATAAATGCATTTCACTTGTACACCATGTTATATTACTACAGAATGACTGGTTTCAGTTACTGCTAGGACTATTAACATGCTATTTATACGTACACACATGCATGCACACACTTGCATTGTTTACTAATTATATATCTCCTCTATAAATACTCTGCAAGTGTAGTTCTAACATGCAATGTTTTCCCTATTTTCTTGTGTTCCTTTAAATCAGTATAAAAAGGTATTTTTCTGTAGAGAGTCCTCACATCTTGAACAATCTTAGGCATTGCTAATATGCTTCTCAGACTACATTTTAGATCAGCATTTAAAAAGTATCAGGAAAACAGGACTCTTTCCTTAAATCTTACATACCCTCAACTCTGCATTCAGACACTCAGAATATTTGCAGTTCACTTTCAAATTCCCCACACAGGTAACTATAAAAATGATTCATTCTTAATCCTAACAGTTTGAAAGTGTTGGCTAAACCCTTTTAGGAAATACCAGGAACACATGCGCATGCGTGTTGGAAAAGTCAATCATTTTGTTATAGGATATTTGATTTTTTTTACTGCTACAAGAAACCCGCTGGGACAGTAATGATCACCTGCGTGTGTTATCAAGTAGCCCCATAACGCATGTGATTACAAGTAACTACACTAGTAATTATATAAGAATAATCCACATCAAGTACACTTCAAGGTCTCCTGAGGGAAGATTGCAACAACAATACAATACGTAAAATTATTAATGTATTTTGAATGGCTGCAACACCACTTTCAACTGTTGTAGGGAAGGCCTACTTCTAAATGTAGATTCAAACAAGTCTCTTGCCCAGCTCTCTGGAAGCTGGGCATGCCCCAGAGGAAGGAGGCAATGTCATTTTCCACAGGCATAGGATCTTCTCTCGAGTACCCGCTGGAGGTTAACCTACAGGGTTAGAGAGTTCACATTTGAAAAGAATCGTGCAATACAGGTCAGAAGAAAGGCAGACCTAGGAAATTAATACACTAGACCTGAACTCCGGGGCATGGGTTAGAGGATGAAAAGGCAGCCCCCAAATGAAAAAGCTCGGCTCGTGTCTCGGTGCACAGCTGTGATATAGTTACTGTTCAGCAACTAGAAAACTAGAATGTGGTTCTAACTGACCGGGAGCACCAGACCAACATGCAAATACCCTTCGAGTGTAGTGGGCACGGAACACCGTATGAGGCTATTGATGTGCCCCTGGACAAAAATCGGTGTGTGGGGCTAAGTTTGGGAAGGACACCTGATTTAATAACTGCTCCTTCCAGCTGCGCTCTCTCCTCGGGATGACATGATTTGTGATGGGGGGGGGGGAAAATCACATTTTCCTTTCAGTCAGCGCTCCCCTTGCCAGTCAGAATTTTTCCTATTATATTATCACAACCTTCTGTCTCCAAACCCAAAATTGGGAGCACCTCAAGCTACACCAAGCCTCATGCTGTAGACTAGGAAACTGCTCCTCTTTCTGCCTGGCTTCGACACTTGCAGACAGACACACACGCATCCTAGCACCATGAAGAAGGGCAGACCTGCCCCCCCAGTTGTCCTGCTACACTCCCCCTGCAGCCCACTGAATGCAGCTAGCAAAGGAGAACAGGATGGCTGCGAGGCGCGCTAAACTGATCCACCCAGTGGATGCTCCAGCCAGAACGAGCCCTGGCCCCTTTCCTCTACCCCTCTCCCCAGCAGCCAGCTCGCAAAGATGCGCTGGGTTTAAAGCGCTTGCAAAAGGCATCCTTGCAGAGCGGGGTTTGGCTGGAGAAATGGTCCGGGTGGGAGCCCGGAGCCCAGCCTCACCCTCCTGGACAGGGGGAGCTACACCCACCTTAGACAAAGGAGAAGTGATAGAAACAAAAGCCAGGCGGGTGTTTAACCGAGCCTGCAAAATCCGGGACAGAGGCGCAGGAAAGAAGGGGGCAAAGAGGGGGACTGAGCAGCCCTGGGTCCCTCCTGCGAGGAGGCATTGGGAAAGCAAGGGAGCATGCAGCATTCAGACAGACTGCGATCTAGAAACACACGCCATTGTGCCAGTACTCACTTCTTATTTACAGACCCGGCGCCCTCTCCTCGCTTCACGAGCAGGCATTTTTTCAGGGCTTGGGTAGGTGCCGTTTGACCAAATGGAAAAAGAGAGAGAAGGACCAGACCCAGGGTGCGTTTGCTGCTGCTGCGCTCAGATTCCACAGGGAGCCTGGCGTTCTCAGTCACTGGAGGGGTGAGTACAGTCACAGTGTGTGAGAGATCCTGTGAGAGAGAGATGTGTGTGTGTGTGTGTGTGTGTGTGTGTGTGTGTGAGATCACCATCTGCATGTAATCACCCTGTGTGTGTGAGACTCACTCAGACGCCAGGTGTGTGCATCAGCCGCTTTGGGTGTGTGGCTGCCAGTCCCTGAGGTGTGTCTGTCACAATCTCAGTGCGTCTTTTGGTCTGTGTCTGTGTGGCCGCATCCCACTCTCGGTCAGTGTGGGCGGGGGCCTGTCTCCTCTCAGCCCGTCTTTCTCTCATGTGCATCTCAGCCCTGGTGCCTGGTTCTCACGTGGTGTCTGTGCCCCCTGCTCCTTCACTTTGTCTCAGGCACTGGGCGTGGGGTGCCTGACTCTGGGTGCAGCTGCATGCCTTGAAAACTGTGCATGTGTGTCCTTGCGCTCTGCCTGCGTGTGTGTGGTTGTGTGTGTGTGTGGGGGGGGGGTGCGCTTCTCTCCTCATTCTCTTTCCCCAAGTGTATCCCAGCCGCTGAGTGTGTTTCCCCCTCCCTCTACCCTGCTCCAGTGCCAGAGGCAGCTGCTCCCTCATCTCAGTGAGCTGCTCAGCATTTCTACCCAGCCCCTTCGCTTGGCAGTGCAAGGACCAGGCGGAGGTAGATGCTGCAGGGATGAAGGGGGGGAGAAGGGGGTTAAGAGGTTCACACAGGAAAGAGAAAACCCAAACTGGTGGGTGCTGACTTGGGAGCCCCCGGGGGAGTGTAATGGGGCAGAGGAAAAGCCAACAGCCACCCCCAACACCTCCTGTTCTTTGCCATGGCCCCTGGGGGATCTTCCTCACACAGCAGGGATCATCAACCTACAGCACGCTCAGCTCACCGCCGCTCTGGGGTTCCGGCCACCAGCCCCACTCAGTGCCCGCTGCTGGCCTGGGGACCCCCAAGGAACCCCAGGCTGGCAGCGGGCTGAGCAGGCCAGCAGCTGAGACCCCTGCTGGCAGGAGCAGGTATGGTGACACAAATAGCAACCCTCCCCCTTTTGAAACTAGGTGCAGTTTCCGCCACGCAAACGCAACCATCTTGGCTACTGCTCAAGACTAGCTACCGCCTGGGCCAAGGGTTGCCAATCAGGAGGGATGGGGTTTTTGGTCGAAAACACTCACAATTTGCTTCGTCCTTGCTAATGTGCCAAATTGGATGATTGAGGCGTGCTGTTTCACCGTGTGTGTGAGTACGTGAAAAGGGAGGTAAGCTTTGGGGGTACGGAGGATGTCCATGAGCCCAAGGTGATACTCTGATTTTTTTCCCCACTGGCTTCTTCCTTGCTTATTTGCAAGGACTTTGCTGCCCATCCACCGGTCACCAGTCCAGGGGTTTCAAATTAGGAGGGATGGGGTTCTGTGGTCCAAAACACTCACTATTCCCTCCCTTCTTGCTGCCTGTATAATTTGCCTTATACACAGGGACACAAATACAGAGAAGTGTTTTTCCAATTTTAAAAACTTTATTGTAATCCGGTATATAAATAAAAGGTTAGCTTTTTGTTCAAAGCCATTTTTAACAACAACTATTTACAGATAATGTCATTTTTCTGATAGTGCATAGTTCAGTTCTTTTTTTTGCACTCGTATTCTTTTTCCTCATCAGTGAGGATTTCATGATTTGTTCCTTCTGGAATGCAGGGCATATGTACCCACCTCTTGCAAGAATCACACTGGACCTTTGATAAGTAACAATTGAGAAAATGAAATCAGAGAAGTTGTAATGTTACAAATACTCTCCATTCGCTCATGCTATTCCATCCACGTCAGCATTACCTAAGATATGCCTATCACAGGGGTGGGCAAACTTTTTGGCCTGAAGGCCACATCGGGGTTCCGAAACTGTATGGAGGGCTCCGTTGGGGAGGCACAGCCTTCCCTAACAGCCTGGGCCCTGTCCCCATCTGCCCCTTTCCGCCCCCTGACTGCCCCCCTCAGAACTCTGACCCATCCAACCTCCCCTGCTCCTTGTCCTCTGATCACATCCTCCCAGGACTCCCCACACCAACCACCCTGCTGGGAACCCGACCTCTTATCTAACCCCCCCGCTCCCTTTCCCTGACTCCTATCCACATCCCCGCCCCCGACATGCCCCCATCCCCGCCCCCGACATGCCCCCCCACCCCGGGACTCCCACACCTATTCAACCACCCACTACTGCTCCCTGTCTGCCCACCGGGACCCTCTGCCACTTATTCAACCCCCCCGCTCCACATCCCCTTTCCATACCACACAGAGCACCAGGACTGGCAGCAGCACTGAATGGCTGGAGCCAGCCATCCCACCGTGCAGTCCCGCTGCCTAGAGTGCTGGCGGCACGGCGAGTTGAGGCTGCGGGAGAGGAGGGACAGAACGGGAGGGGCCTCCACGGCCGGGAGCTCAAGGGCCGGGCAGGACGGCCCGCAGTTTGCTCACCTCTGGCCTATCACCATGATGGAATGTTTACTGTTGTGGAATTTTTACAAGAATCCTGATTCTTAAGCAGCTTATGGCATATGTTTCTGATACAATTCTATGTTTCTTACCATCGTGCAATCCTCACTTTCCTTTTCACAACTGACAAGGTTGCAGTATATGCAGTAGTCCTCCACGCTTTCTGAAAAAAAAAATCAATATAGCGCAATGAAATGCTGATCATGTCACGACCAACACTCTAAATGCAAATCCCGAGTTAGTAATTACTGTCGCTATTTTAATCCAGTCACTGGTTGCAACATTTTTTTCTTTTTTGTGAGTCTTATTTTTTCAAAGTTTTACTTTACTGCACCTGAATATAAAAATATCCAATTTTATTTAACTGGTCTATCAATAGCAACCATTCACCCCAATCTAATTTTTTGGTACTTGAAGATATTATTGATGAATAGCTGCCATTACAGAACCAGACCCGTGAGATACCCCACTTTAGAGGTATTAAGATAACGGTCTGTTCCGTAACATAATTCCACTTTTTCGGTTACCTTCACATGTGCCTAATGAGTCTATAGTACATGGGAGAAAGTTATTACCTGACTCTTTCACTAGAACAATTGCTACTTGTCTTCTAAACTCAGCATTAGCCTCTTGTGATGTGTTTCTATTGAATTGATGTCTTTCTGCCACAAATACGTTTCTGCAAACTAATAACACTTCTATTTAGAAAAAATATCACAATTCCCAGAGGTGAAAGTGGGCTGGGCCAGCATGCTGGTAAGAACTGGCCACCGGTTCCGGCCCGTACACGGATGACGTTACAGTGCTGCTGTGGCAGTGCTTTATGCTTTCAGGTCCCTGCCCCCGTTACCTCTCCTCACATCTGTGGCCCTGCCATAGGGTCTGACAGCGCTGCTGGATGATACCGGCAGGGCCACCAACAGTGGGGGAGGAAAAGGGGCAGTTGCCCTGGGGGTCAGTGATTCAAAAGGGCCTGGGGCTCCTTCCCACCACCACAGCAGCTGTCAGGAAGGGCTGGCTGGGGGAATCTGGCCCCCCAGCCCACATCTTCCACCCAAGACCCATCCCTTCTGAGGGCCCAGAGCATACCCCACACGCCATGGCAAGGACGCTGGTGCAGTGCACACCAGTAATCTTCCACATTTACTTTCACCCCTGATAATTTCACATACATAAATGATAATGGCAATTTTGTATTCAAAACCTTTAAGATGAGTGGTCCGCAGTTGTGGCCATCACTTTTTGTTTATTATGCTGAAGAATTTTATTCTTCCAATCAGATGGGGAGTTGCTCATTAATCGTTTGATGAAGTATCTGAAACTTTTAGAGAGTACATTAGTGGACTGTATAAATGAGCTTTTCTTTCCCTTTTTTTTAAAAAAACAGTTTCTGTACAGAGATAGAAATCCTTTCTATCGCTATTTACTTAATGATTGCCATGACTTATTGCGCATTAGATATCTATCTATCAGTGGTCCCCAACGCGGTGCCCGCGGGCACGGGGGCATCTAAATGCGCCCGCATTCTGGCTGGTGGTTGAGCATCTGCCAAAATGCCTCCGAATTTCGGTGGCGACGCCTCTCGATGACATCGCTTGTCGGCGGCAAGCGGCGTCATCAAGAGGCGTCGCCCGCCGAAATTCAGAGGCATTTTGGCGGATGCTCGAGCACCATCACGGTCCTTCATTTGGCACTCGCCAGACGAAAAGGTTGGGGACCACTGGTATATATATTAACATACTTACACACACACACACACACACTTGCTTTCATATTACTGTCACACTCTTATACAATGTATCACCTGCTTTGCTGTGCCCCATGTTGATAACACCTTCACACTCATGCAACATGCTACCATTTCGGGTCCACATTCTGTTAAGTAGTTACACAAATCCACTCAAAGTACATTAGTAAGCACATGCTGTTTCAATTTTTCTTTGTAGCTAACAGGAAGATTTTAGTCTCATTGTGTAAATATTTTCACATTAACAGTTCATATACACTGTAAAAGTAAGTATCTTAAAAATCACCTCCAATTCCTTAGACATGTTCTTTCATATCTCATCTCATCACACAAGGGGTCAATTGTTAATAATTCTTTTGTTTGCATCAATGCTATCTGTAAGTTTAAATATACGTACAAGTTATATTGGCAAAGTGATAAATTCTGCTATTTTATAATGACTTCTCAAAAAAACAATCCATTAACATATTCTCATTTGTGATGTCTAACACACAGGAGAAAAGCATATTGTGAATCCATTGATCAAATCATTACAAACTGCATTCTTTCAAGTAACATTAACAACAGAATTTCACAGTATCATTTTATTTTTAAAAGCTCAGTTCTTGGAATGTCAAGAGTTATATTTACATTCCACTTTCCTTTGCATGCACTGAACTCACTGAAAACCCGCAATATGGGAAATGAGACCACTGCTACCCAGCTGTGTTACAAATCTCTTATATAATACCACATTTAGTGACCATAATCCTGAAGTACAATAGAAAACATCTTACCGCAAGAACCCAATGATCTGGTGTGTGATAAGGAAGCAAATAATATATCATATTGAAGAAATCCACTCTGTATTCATTTAAAAAAAAAAAAGAAAAAGAAAAAGAAAAACAATTATAGTTTCCAGTGAAGCAAACTATGAAATGTAGCTTATACGGTATTTCCCAATTTCATTACATGGCTTACTACTACAGTACTCATTCCACATCAAACATAGCATTGTATTTGCTGTTTCGCACTGTGTTTCACTGACTGAAAGAAAATGTGCTTTGCTCATGCTGTGTATGAAAGCTTGTTAGCATTTACTTTCATTTGTGCTGTTCTGCCTGAGAGAATGGCCCTAGAAACTACTGCTGAGATGGGTTGTACCTGCTGACAGTCAACCAAGTTATTAATGCATTAATCATTCTGGCACATAAAGAACAGAATGACAGGTTTCAGAGCGGTGTGCCAAGTTGACTGTAATTTAAGGCTTCCTGTGCCAGTAATACATTTTAACATTTGTAGAAGGTCTCTCTCTATGTCTATATTATATAAATAAACGATTGTATTTAAAGTAAATAATGTTTTTAAAATATTTAGGAAACTGCATTTAAAATAAAATTAAAATGCAGCTCTTATCAATGTAGTGTGATCCTTGCCTGGGATCCTGGTCTGGGGTTCCAGCCACCAGCACTGCTCAGCCCACTGCCATTCTGGAGTTCCATTCACTCAGCCTGCAGCGAGCTGAGCGGGGCCGGCAGGGGGCTGAGTGGCTCAGTCCGCTGCCAGTCTGGGGTTCCAGCTGCCAGCCCCGCTCAGCCTCCTGACGGCCTGGGGTCCTGCCCACCGGCCCCGCTCAGCCCACTGCCAGCCTGGGGTCCTGCCCACCGGCCCCGCTCAGCCCACTGCCAGCTGAGTGAGTGGAACCCCAGACAAGGATCCCAGGCCCTGCTCAGCCCGCTGCCGGTCTGGGCTTAGCGGCTCAGTCTGCTGCTGGTCTGAGGTCCTGGCCTCTGGCACCACTCAGTCCGCTGCCAGCCTGGGGTTCCATTCACCCAGACTGGCAGCACGCTGAGCGTGTCCGGGGGCTGGGACCCCAGACCGGCAGCAGGCTGAGGCACTCAGCCCACCGTCGGTCTGGGGGTTCTGGCCGCCAGCTCCTGCCAGCGGGGATCCCAGCCGCTGGCACCACTCAACCCGCTACACCAGCCTGGGGTTCTGCTCACCCAGGCCAGCGTGAGGCTGAGCGGGGCCAGCGGCTGGGACCCCGACTGGCAAGGGGCCGGCAACCAGAACCCCAGACCGAAAGCAGGCTGACACTCAGACCCCTGCCAGCCTCGCTCAGCCCGCTGCCACTCTGGCGTTCCAGCTGCCGGCTCCTGCCAGCCGGGGTCTCAGCTGCTGGCCTGCTCAGCCCGCTGCCAGCCTGGAGTTCCTTGGGGGTCCCCAGGCCAGCAGTAGGTGCTGAGTGGAGCCGGCAGTCAAGACCCCGACTGGCAACGGAGCAGCAGCCGGAACCCCGGGGTGGCAGTGGGTTGAGGCGCTCAGCCCGCCGCCGCGTCTCATCAAAAATTGGCTCGCGTGTCACCTTTTGCATGCGTGCTGTAGGTTGCCGACCCCGGTATAGAGAGCACAGCTGCTGCTGGCGTTCTGAAGCTGCCCGCGTGTTGCTAGCCTGGGTACTTCAATGATGCCTGCCAAAGTTATCACGGTCTGGTATGGGAAAGCATCCTACTACGGAAGAAGAAATAAGGCTTCCATCCCAAACCTTTGGCAGAGGATTAAAAAACTTTCACTGAGATACTCTTCAGTAGACAAAGCAGGCAGCTGCCAAACGACATTAGAAGGGAGCATTGCACAACTTTATATGAGCATGTTCCCTAAATGATCAGCAACATAGCAACGTTAACCGGGACGACTTTAAGTGAGGAGTTACTGTACATGTTAAGGTAACACAAATCTTTAACTCAAGACTGGGCAAGAATTAGCATAAGGCCCCAAATCTTACTACAGTTCATTCTTCCATTTTGTCCTTTTCCAGATTTTCCTCTTGAGATCTGTGTCTCAGACATGAGCAAAAACAGCAGATGCATGATAGACTTACTCCCACAGGGCTACCGATGTGTAAGTTCTCAAAGGGCCTCTAGAAAGGCATTTGTGACAGGTGGGATCACAGAAACCCTCTGGGAGCTGCCACCTGATGTGCCCAGACTACTTCTACCCCTGCTTTCCCTGCCAACTCAGGACTCCAGCACCCTGTCTTGCTGAGCCAGACACTCCTGTCTGCTACAACACAGACCCAGGGTCTGAATTACTTGCCCCAAAACTGCAGGTTTACCTGAAAAAGGCTAACAGAAGTGTTCCTGTCTTTAATACTCAGATGCCCAACTCCCAATGGGGTCTAAACCCAAATAAATCCATTTTACCCTATAAAAAGCTTAAAATGCACAAATCTATATCTAATCAAACTGAATATAGATAAGATCCCCACCAGTTCCACAATGCTCCCTTTTACAGACTAATCTCCTTTTAGCCTGGGTCCAGCAATCACTCACATCCCCTGCAGTCACTGTCCTTTGTTCCAATTTCTTTCAGGTATCCTGGGGTGGGGGTGGGGATGGAGAGACTCTCTCTTTAGCCAGCTGAAGACAAAATGGAGGGGTCTCCCAGGGGTTCTCCTATGCAAAGTCCAGCTCCAAGATGGAGTTTTGGAGTCACCTGGGCAAGTCACATGTCCATGCATGACTCAGTTTTTACAGGGAGCATCCACTGTTTACATAGTACCTTGAACTTCCTCAAGTAGACTTCTAATGAGGATTGGAGTATTCCAAGATCCATTGTCCTTTCAGTGTTTCTTGATTAGGTACTTAATTTCAACATTCCTTTCCCCAGGAACTGACCAAATGCTCTACTAAGGTTATTTAGAAATCAAGCCAGTACACAGCCAACATTCATAACTTTGAATACAAAAATGATACATGCATATAAATAGGATTAATACATTCAGTAGATCATAACCTTTATGGCGATGTGTTATATGGCCTATGTAGCATAAAACACATTTTAAGCATATTTCCATAAAGCCTTATGGGAGGTACTCACAGCAAGCTGTTGAGAAATTTTCAGAAAACAAACAGTGTAAGAACCCCATTGCTTGTTTTTAATTAATGCAATCCCTGGTTCTTCGCCACATTTCACCCCATTCTTGACCATCGCTTTTTAATCATTCATTTACCTGAGCGACATCTTTTCCGCTCACCTTGGTACGCCATGATCGCTTTCCACCTCTAAGGAGGTGAACAATGAGAGGCCGTCACACTCATCGGGGTGCCTAACAAGGGTTTTGGGGTCGGATTCCAACGTCTCCATCAACGGTTGAGTCAAAGGGTCCTCCTTGGAACTGTCACTGAGGTAGCGCTTTCTCCACACAAGTCCAAGGTGCTAGGGGTTAAAACAAAGTCTGAAGTTCTCATGGGGGTGGTAAAGGAGTCCACGTTTCCTCTCAGTAGCCTTTCCACAATTTCTAAAACACATGTCCTTGGTAAGAGATGGCCTCCTCTGCCCGGAGCTGGGACTTATGGGGTAATGGTGCTGCTCTCTGATTGGCAGAGGGCATTGGGAGGAGTTCTTAGAGGGGTCACACAACCCACTTCCTGACAGGTCACTCCGCCCTGGAACTCACCCTGACTGGTCAAATTTCCTCTCAGGGCAGTACCATCAGGGGAAAACCCAACCTCATTGGTACTGGGCACTGGGAGCAGTCCTTAGAGGGGTCACGTGACACACACCTTGCTTCCGGTCATCTGTACCCCAGAAGTAATACCTCCTGGGGCGGGACTTCTGGAGACAGGTGGGAGGAGTGTAAGGGGTCAAGAGGCAGGGTTAGGGTTTGATTCATGGTAGGGCCCATATACTACTCAGGTTTACTGTATCATACGGTTTGTCTTGTTCATTTTGACCAGGTAGTTTTTGTGTGCTCAAGGAACATCTGCCTTTGTGTATGTTGAGATTCTCCCCAGAGTTCTCAGCAACAGCTTTTGTGAGTTGATTATTTATGAAAAGAGGAGATCTTGAACTAGATTCCATGGGTTCAATAGCTGTTTCTGCTTGGCACTGTTGAGTATCATTTACCTGCAATACAAACAAAAAAATTCTCATGCTTTAGTGGTATGGGAGAACCTTGTTAATTACCAGCAGGAAGTGAAAGACCCATTCCAAGCGACTGAATAATATGAATTAGCAGACACATGCGAAAAGCAAGAATCTTCAGTGTTTATAGTTATCACTTTGAAATACAACAGCGCTATGCAGAATGCTTTACAGCAACTACCTACTCCTCACCACGTTCAAGTTTAGAATGGGCATTATCATCCATGCTTTACAAATCGCAAGTCACATAATTTAACAAGGTATAGGCAAAGCTAAGGAGTAGTACACAGTAATTCCTTGTCTGGTCTCTTCTTGCTCAATCACTAATCTGCAGAACTGTATTTTGAGATATGTAATTTAAGTTTAATTACTGATATTTCATAATGAATTTGTAAATGTCCTATAGTTTATTCTGTAAATATGATAACACTTGAAAAAGTTGTTTAGTCCTGAAGTATTTACATTGGCCTGCAGAGGATATCCTGTCCAGACGTATTATGAAATATTCAGGAGAATGTCATGCCATTCTAAATGTTTAACGTAATCTTCACAATATGTTTGTTGTGATGGTCAACACTAGCTTTGTAAAACTGTTGAAAAATTTCACAATATTTATACCTTTAGGGTTCTCTCAAATTCCAGTCCCCACCGCTATTACAATCTTCCTTGTCTCCCCTGCACTCCCCACCAAATTCTGACATGATTTTAGCATCAGTTAGCTAAAACTTCAGTAGTTATAAATGTGTGCTTAACAACAATTGAAATCCCAAATGCCAAAACTTCTGATAGTCTAGGTAATTGGTCTCAATTCTCATCCCACTTACACTGATGTGTGAGAGATGAGCATCAGGGCTTATCCTTCTAGCGCCAATACTTATCAAAATAAAAGCTGTTAAAATTTTGATGTTGAGTGGAAAAAGGGAAGACAGTCCTTACACTTCTGTCATTGTAATAGTAGCTTGAGAAATAGAAGGCTAAATCTAAAACTAAATGATTTTTACCACTGAAAGCAGAGAATGTGGAAGCATTCCTTGTTAGACCCAAGAGTTGTGGGGATAGTGTGCCACCTCTCTAATTGCTCCTTCACTCTAACAGTGTTTTTCTAGCAATGGGCAAAAAGCTCAGATTGCAGACATGCAGTGACCAGTGTCTGGTTGAGGCTATCACAATACAAGCATTAAGACAAAGTTCAGTACCAGAACTTCTAAAGAAAGAAATCAATTTTCATTCCAGTGGCCTCAATAATAAAAAGCAAAGGAAAAAAAAATATAGATCAAGTTTGCATAAGAACTGAGAAGACTTCAGGGTCTGGCCCTAAAAATGAAAACTCTGGGAACAGAATCTCTTTTTATAAACAATTTGTTCAAGTCTGATTGTTATTTAAAGAATGCTTTTGTGTGTTGTCCAAAAGTCAACAAAATTTATCTAGACTAATGTTCAAAACTACAACCTGATATTAGGATTCTGGATTTCAGAATTTTTGGCTGTTTTGCTTTTGTCATCAAATACTACAAAACAGCACAGATGGGAAGACATCACACAGACCAAAAACCAAAACCACGAAAATTACATACATCTACAACAAAAGATATTAGCACCCCATAGCCTTAATTGTATACTAGGGCTTTTTTTTTTTTTTTTTTTTTTTTTTAAAAAGCACATGGGGCTAAACTCAGCTCTGGCAAGCAGTTGAGTTAAATGGATTCATGCAACCTATACGAGGGCTGAATTTGGCCAATGATGTTCAAGTTTTTACAATGCTTCCAAGTCACACCTATGACAACACGATTATTTAGATAAGCGTGCGCGCACACACTCCCCCAATGTGGACAGTTCTCCCCTAAAGTAACAATTACCTTTTTTGACCACCTCTGGGAGTCTGTCTGGCTCATACTCTGGCTCATTGTCCTCGGTCAGTGAATGTACGTGGATGGCAACCTCATCAGCACCTGACCAAAGGAAAGAGCCATTACCTGTACAAATAACTAAGGAAACTCTGGAAAGATGTGTTTAGAATGCAATGATCTCATTCATTCATTCGTTAATTAAGTACATAAGATGTGTGCTTGTGCATCCACAGTCAACTATAGCAGAGCTTCAGAAACTATACTGATTTATGAGGATCTGGCCCCTCATCTGAATCAAATGTAATAATGGATGTTTTGAAAACATGTTTTATAAATAAATGCATTAAGGTTAGAAACAGGATCATGATTAAGGCTATGTTTTAGTCATGGGTATTTTTAGTAAAAGTCATGGACAGGTCACGGGCTATAAACAAAAAGTCACGGCCCCGTGATCCCTCCCTGACTTTTACTAAAAATACCCGGGACTAAATCTTACCGACTGGGAGAGGGGACGCTCCTGAAGACTGCTGGGGAGTGGAGAGAGAGACCAGAGCAACGCTGGTGCTGGGGGGAAAGAGGTGGCTCAGGGCTCCACCACCACTAGTCCCAGACTGCTGCTGCAGGCCAGCGTCAGGGACCATGCCTGGGGCTGCCAGAGCAACGGCCAGCGCGGCTGGCTCCTGAGCTTCCTCAGCTGCTGGGATCAGCTGCACCAGCACTGCAAAATTCACAGAGGTCACAGAAACCGTGACTTCCATGAATGATTTGCAGCCTTACAGTCACATTCTAGTATAGCATTTCCTTCTTCAACTACCCCATGTGCATTGGGGGGGCAAAATAAATGGATGGTGGATATCTGGCAGCCTTATAAAACGCACTTCAGGATAATGTAAATATCAAGCACAGTGCTCCATCAGCTGGGCATGGAGTGAGTACTGTAACTCAGTGCCTGCTTGCCACAATACCGGCTCCACACTGTGCTACATGAGTGCTTTTTGATGTGTTTATTTCTGAAGCGAGCGCATAGAACTACAGTCCCTCATTCACAGTAAATGGAAGTAGAAAAAGATTGTAGTCTAGAAAATGCAGAGGGAATTGATAAGAAAAAATTCACCTAGATGGACAGGTTTAAAAACTTTTCCCCTCTGCTTGGCAGTAAACACCCAATCTATGCGTGTTACAAATAAAACTTCATATAGTCATTACCAGAATTTCTCTTTGCAGCGGCACGTGGAATTGTTCACACACCTATCTAAATTATTAGCAAGAACAGTGCTGTCATATAAAGAATCACTTCATTAATAATTTAGATGGAAATTCTGCATACATCAGAACTGATATGCTCTCCCAAGTCGAGTGTGACATAATGAGGTAGAAGAAGCAGTTTAAAGACAATAGGGGCATGTCTGCACTGGGAAGTTTCATAAGATATTAATTAATGTGTTCATTAACACGACGTTACAACATGCAGTGTAGACACTGCCCTGTTATGTTTAATATCACATCAGTCAGTTACGGTTAACCTTAGGGGCAGAGTGAAAAGACATGTTTGAACACGGTCTAATTTTGAAGTACAGACCCTGGCAAGTAAGGTATTGTCTCCTTTGCACCATAAGTGAAACTTTACCAGAACAATGAATGAAAGTTCCTGATTGAATTCTGCCTGGATACCAAAAATGTATCAGTCAGGCTAAAAAAGTGTTTTTAATTTATAAGGAGGGGGGTGGCACACTCAGAGGCTTGCTATGTGAAAGGGGTCAACAGCACAAAAGTTTGAGAATCACTGGGCTAAAGGATAATCTCTGCTGAACTACACTTTCCTTTTGATATCCAGGCTGTCAAACTGTAGGCAGCTCAGGTACAGATGAAATAAGGGCCCATGCTTCAGGAGATCTGTTTTTTCTGCTGGTATAGTGGAGATTCCTTAGCTATCAATCAATCATGTCCAAAAATTCCCAGGACTTCTGGCTAGTGACGAACCAGAAGGATGAGTTCAGCTCTTTCCTCTTCCCTTTATGCAAACTGTCTTGTAAAGCAGCGGATTCTTCTCGACATCTGACATTATTTCCATGGCCTCTGAGAGAAGTTCTGACCTCTGGTTACTCACTTATGTTGAAAGGGATATAAACATTCATACTTCAGAGCACAAGCCAACCTCTAACAGGAGATAGGAAGAAATTTCCCTTGTGGGTTAGTTATTCCATAACTGCCCTCTACAGGTTTCTTGAACCTTCCTCTGAAGCAACTGCTACTGGCCACCGTCAGATGACATACAGGAGACTCAATGGACCACTGGTTTGAACCCATCTGTCCATTCCTATGTTTTTGTTCCAACACTACTGAATTCCATAAAAGTAAACTAAAAGGAAGGGTACCCTGACATACTGAAAAACGGTACAGCACAAGGTGTGCGGTTCAGAAAGCTGGACGCTCTTTTTTCTGAGTGACCCACCATAACCCTGGGGGCATCTTGTCTTCCAGGTATGCTCTTCACCAAGTGAGGTGTGTTCCTGTAGCAATCATACAAGGGCCAAAGTGAAAACTGGGTTGGCTTAAGGTATGTTCCTTGTACTTACCTGCCCCAAAAGAGACATTTGGACAGGACCGGGGAATGACGTGTCCACAAATGGAATTTCTGGAGACACATTGTGAAATCCCACTCAGAGGACAGTACCAATGCATGGCATCAGCAAACATGGTCACTGGGGAAGACTAGCTACGGAGTGACTGCTGCCAGGATACAATTGATGAGATGAAGTTTTGAGTCTTTGTAAATCTTTACCATGGTGGTAAATTTAGAGTCAAAGCCATGCCTATTTTAACCTGGTTGAACAATGTCCTACATTGGATTCAGAATATTCTGATTTTGAACTCCAGGGGGGTTGGAATCCTTTCTAGCAGCCGGCAAGTTGGGAATGGATCTGTTTCGCTGGCCAGGGCACAAAGAGTGATGTTGTCTGTAAATGGACAGAGTTGTGTAACTTGAGACCTCACCCTTGCTGTGATACTACCAGCCATTTAAA
This sequence comes from Mauremys mutica, assembly GCF_020497125.1. Taxonomy (NCBI): domain Eukaryota; kingdom Metazoa; phylum Chordata; order Testudines; family Geoemydidae; genus Mauremys; species Mauremys mutica. Next base: position 211,630,834 of record NC_059074.1, on the reverse strand, counting down.
CCTCTCAACACAGAGGGTAGGTCAAAACAAAGAGTCTTGTATAGGAATTGTAAACTCTTCACACACAAATGCTCATTTTGTCTTTGTGATGCTGAAGATTTAATTGTTTGGGAAGAAAAAGGTTTAGGTCTTCCATGTGAGCTTCTGCTTCATACTTTCCCCTCTGCTAGGCAAACATTCCCTTCATGAATACCTTTGGTGTTGGCAGTGACCAATGGATTACTATGCCGGCTTTGACAAGGAGGGTTCAGGCTTCTGTTGTCTCAGCTACTAATTTCACTAGTTTCCCAAATAGCCTTGCACTTGTGAAAGTGGATGCACAGGGTATGGATGATTTTTTTCACGTTCATGAGTGTAAACAGTTTCCTTATAGCCAGAGAGTAAGAATGCTTTGCTACAAATCACATCAAGACCGAGGAAAAATTGCCATGAAAGAATATCTTACACACCACTTCAAGGATTTGACAAGAATGTAACCCTGAGAACTCTCACACTCAAATTGAGGCTCATACCCTAGAGACGATGGCCCACTTGCTTGCCACAAACTAGATTTTCCTTACTAAGTAAAAGAAATGGTCACAGTTGGAGTTTTGAAATTTGCTGTAGTGTCCTCACTCTTTTAGTCAATGGAATCTTTTGGAAGGAACCCCTTCTGGAGGCATGGCCATGTCTCTCTTTGGTAGGACTACTGCTGCACTTAGGTTCCCCAAACTTACACATTTTCCTGATCTTTTTATATAACATTTTAGTTTAACATCTAGATTTAACCGGGAATGAATGGAATTCTTATGTGCCTCTGTTCTGGGCACACACTGTCTAAAGTGCTCTTTAATCCTTCAATTCTGTGCAAGCCTAAGGAGAGGGGGAGTGTAGGATCCGCCGTTAGGGGAGGGGCTCTTCGTCCTCCGGGGCAGCTGGGTACCAGGCCACCTCACCACACAGGGGTGACACCACCGGCTCAGGACTCAGGCCCTCCAGCAAGGGCAGAGCAAGCAGTTCAGTCTATAAAGCCCAGGCCCTGGATCAGGGTGGGGCAACAAACACTGGTGCAGGGCTCAGGCCCTCAGGTAGGGCTGAGCAAGCAGTTCAGTCTATAAAGCCCAGGGTCAGGGTGTCGGGGCGAGGGGGAGACTGCCACCCGTGAGTGGGGTGGCAGGGGGGACGCAGGCCCGCCCACTCCTCTGCGTCCCAGCCCGGGGCCCTAACAGTGGTAGGCAGGCTGCTGCTGGGTCAGTGGGGATCCTGGCCGCAACACACTGACATTGGCTCTGGGTCTGCTGCAGTCAGACTAGGGTCTGCTGCCCCCGGGCCACTTCCAAACTCCCCCTTGGGGCCTACCTGGATCCTGGGGTCATCCTCCACCGGGTCCAGGTGCATGGATTCGTCTCGGACGGGGCTGGGCGGCAGGTCCGGCAACTCCTCCGGAACGGCGGTCCAGGGGAGCTCCGGCAGCTCCTCGGGGTAGCGAGCATGGGGGAGGGTAGAAGCCTCCTGGCGCCGAGCTCCCGGAAGGACGTCCGCTCGCTCTGGTCGCTGACCTCCCACTGAGCTCGGAAGGCCCGCCTTTATACTTCTGGGTCGGCGCGTGACCCTTTGCGGGGTAGGCTCAGAGCTCTTTAGCTCCCCCCAGTCCAGCCTCTTCCTCCTCCGGGGCGGCTGGGTACCTGATAAACGGACAGGCACAATTCCCACTCCATTGTGACCTAAATTTTGGGTCCCATTCCCTGGTCTATAGTATTAAAAAAAAAAGTGCTTAATTTGTGAAAGCAAACTATGTCAAATATGCAATATTAGCTTTTATGGATAACACTATAAAATGGCAATATTTCCAATTTTTCACCTAGCAATACATTTTCTTAGTATTTCAGAATATAATTACTTATGTGTTCTAAAACTGCCTTTATTCCCAAACCATGACATTGGATAGCTGAGACAATTTTAGCATTGCCAGAATTCAGTTTTGCAGAAAGAACATACTGCTAGTCAAATCGCTCTATGCTTCACAATTGTAACTGTTTCTACAGCCCATCTTCCCTGAGGTCCGATGGCTTGTACTCTGAAACTCATGGTTGACAGGTAACAGTACCAATGGCTAGATAAAGAATGTTGATGCCCTATTTGTCTGTTTTCCTCTCTTCAAACTCCAGCATATATAAAAATGTTCAAGGTGTTTGATGAACTGATGTATGGAATAAAATTAAGAGACACGGGCAATACAAGAGATTTCCTGTATTGCAAAGAGAATTCTATTGAATAACACCAACTTAACATATAAAACAAGGACTACGCATTCGCTTCCTACAGGACAAGGAAAATTCAATGTCTCCAAGACCCAGAACTTGGTGAGAAAGAGGAGCAGACAGAGGGAAAGGGAAATGATAGCAATCAACAGTTATTTGAAATATATCAACACCTAGGGTGGAGAAGGATTATTTAGGGTGGTGATTCAAAGGGGAGTGTGGTGGGCCGGTTGCCCGCTCTAGCCCTGAAGGGGTTGGAACAACCCTGCAGAGGGCTGTGGCTGGGGAAAGCAGCAAGCCTGGGCTGATTGGGGAGGCAGCTACAGCTGGGCCAGGCCCCAATCAGGCCACAGCTGGCCCTTATAAAAGGGCTGTGAGCCAGGCACTCAGTCAGTCTCCCTCTAGCTCTGAAGGGAGAGGGACCTGGCTGCTGGGGAAGCTAAGGGTACTAGAGTGAAGCAGGGCTAGGGAAAGGCCAGAGGAGCTGGGGAGCTCCAGACTGGCAACTCCCCAGGCCGCAGGGCCTTCTCCAAGGCCTACAGAGGTACTGAGTTGCAGGGAAAGGCAGCAGGTCCAAATCCCCCGGCCAATGATGAGTGGCCATTAGACTGCAGTCAGCCTCAGTGAAAGGGGGCTAAATGGTACTGGCAGTAGCCACTGAGACAAGGTGGAGAATAGGGGGTGGGGATTCCCTGGGGTGGATTTCTGCTGGGAGCAGGAGCCTGACGGGGAGGGCACCGGGGTCTGGGAGGGACATGGGGGCCAGTGAGGAGAGGGATAGTGACCAGCAGAGGATGCTCCAGCTAGATATGAGCTCAGTCCCTGGATGACCAGAACGAGGCACAGCAGGGCTGAGAGGATAATCAGAGACTTGTTAGAGAGGAAGAAATGTCTGGGGGTTAAGGGTGACAGCCTAGGACTCTGAGCACCCACATTCAGTTATGTTTCAATTAAGATGAGGTATTGTTGGCTGCAGGGCACAGCTACAGCACAAACATCTTCTGACTTATTGTTCATAATTATTCCCTTCAGAAAATGGAGATAATGCTACCATTTGACACCTTAAGAACCACATCTAGAAGATAGCGAAAGCAAGAAAATGGACTTAGAAGGCATTACATTTTATTAGCTAGCCGAAAGTGCTGCCACTTGCCAAGAATAAGATCAAAACACAAAGCACTTCTTTGGATGGCCTCATGGATTGGAGAGTATAAAATACTGATTAGAATGGGAGCAGGACTGGGTCCATACATTTAATTTTGAAATCTCATTAAGTAAGGTTAGACTTCTACAGGGATAAGTGGGAGCAGTCTCCTTCTTTACAATGGCTATTTAGCAGAATTACCTGTTCTCTTAAACCTCAATCTGCAAATTGCATTTTCCCAACCAAATAGACAAATGTAGGGAAAAGTCAAATTAGGGCTCGGCAGGTAACATTTCACCACGTTTAAGCTTGATGGAGTCCATATACAAGCTAAAGGATGATAGTTTGAGGTATATTTGTTTGCTTGGGATTTTAAAACACAGGAGCACATTGTAGTATTTAATGTGCTGACCATATAGTTCTCTTTAGGACATATTTATTCCTCATTTTAAATTGCTTTAAAACCATATAATTTTACGAGTTAGTACTATATATATTTGTATAAAGAAGTTTCACCTCAGTTTGGAAAGAGAATTGCGTGTATTAGCTGAAAGTTAATTTAACTATATCACACAGTGAGAACTTTTTTTTCTTGGGTATTCTTCAAATCACCATTGATAATGAGGTTTAAAGAACCTCCACACTGAAGTAATAGATTGTAACAGGATTTAAAAAGGTAGAAATGTGTAGCTCACTTTTCATCTCTTCAGCGTAATTCTGGCTCTCCTTCAGCAAGTCTCTGGCTGTTTTTAGTTCTGCTTCCAGCTGCTGGATTTTTTGCAATTGTTGATCAGACTGGAAGCAAAGACGTTTTTTTTCCCTCCATTTCCTACAACAAAACATTAGTTACAAAACAGTTGATTAAGTCAATAAATTGAGAGTAGTGTGATGTGGTATACTACCCATCTGAGTCCCATGAAGACTCTGGAAAGTTGAACTTTGGTTTCTAAACATATGCATGAGTTAGGAACACAAACGGCACTCTTGGCAGTCCGCAGAGGGCAGACAATCCTTTTGGGACGTCTCCCAGCTGGCACAGATCACAGCAGTACTTAGGTGGCTCAGAATATGGAACCAGGGAGCTGCAACCAGTTCTCTGGTGCCTGCCCATAGCAGATCTTGACACAGGATAGAATCCAGCCCACAAAAACTGAGCGTCAGTGAAGTTAAGTGACTTGCCCAAAGCCACAGAGGGGAGTCAGTATCAGAACACAGGAGAACTTTCCAGTTCTAGCTCCTGTTCTCAGACCACCCATCTCTCAGTGTGGATGAGTCAAATATATGAAGTTGCTCTTGGGAGCAAGATAGCATTAGATGTGAAGTCTTATTAGTCAGGAATACCTGGGGGCTCGGGATAGATGCTTAGAAAATGTACTATTTTTCAAAATATTTTAAGAAAAGTTAAAATACCCCATACAACTATGTCCTATCTGGGAACTGAAATAAAAGTTATTTCTAAGAAACTAACTCCTTCCACCCATCTGTTCCTGCATTGCTGGGTAACAGATGGCATGGCACTGGTGGGACTCTACTGGAAGCAAGCCATCATTTCTTCATCTACTTACTACGAGCAGATGGGCACCAGTGCACAGAGGCCAAATTCAAGAAAAGGGAGGGTCTGGATGGAAAACAAATTAAAACCTTGCCGACACAGCAAGTCTGTATTTTCAGCTATTTAAACAAGTCACCCAAAGAACATAACTAGAAGCATCAACGGTTTTAGTTATTTTCCTTTTGTCTCACAACCTCCTAGTCCAAAATATCCAACTGCTATACCGAAACAAACACACACACACACACACACTCTGCTATCAATCATTCTAAAAGACACAGGTGTCAAGAGACAACATTTTCAGACAATGCTGATGTGTAACAAATGTTTCAAAGCTGTATGAATTCTCAGCTTCCTGTGTTCAAAATATCAACAAAATTCAAGGGGTTCAAATGGCTGAAACGCCCAGCCCTCTTGCTGTGACTCAGCACAAGTGGCTCTGATTAAGAAGCATTCAACAAAAAGCTGGAACCAACAACCTAACATAGCTGCAAAAAAAAAAATAAAAAAAAAAAAAAAAAAATCCCATGCTCTGATGCAGGACGTTCACAAAACCATTTACAAGATATGCATTCTCCTACCTTAATCTGGTAAGGCTACATCCCCTCATTTGTATTTACAATTTGGCCTCAACCACATAGGCCATCATTAACTCTTGCTTGAATCATCACAATCCAATGTATTTAGACTTGAATGCTTCTGCCCTGCAAAATCTGCAAGAGTTACAGAACACAGCAGCACACCTCCTCAGTAACACAGGTTCACTTGAGTACATCAGTCCTATGTTTCACTCACTCCGCTGATTCCCCAACAGAACACTGAATCAAATCTCGGTCTTTATTTTCAAAGCTGTAAAGGAAATGGGCCCAATATACCATCTTACTCTCTCAGACTTCAGTAGCTGTGTTCCTCAGGAACAACTGTCTACACATCAGAAGTAAAACTAGCAGATGCAGCAGACAGGGCTTTTTCAGGAGCTGGCCCAATACTATGAAATTCACTCCTGCAAAAACTTAGAATGACAACTAACATCACCATTTTTCTTTTACACTCCCCGCGCCCGCCCCCCCCCCCCACACTTTGCCCTCTGGGTCAGTGGTTTTCAACCTCTTTGCCATTTGCAGACCCTAGAAAATTTCAAATGGAAGTGCAGACCTCTTTGGAAATCTTAGACATGGTCTGTGGACCCCCACAGGCCACGGCTTGAAAACCACTGTTCCGTTGTAACGACAACCTGTCGAGAACCCCTTAGACAGGGGTCTGTGCACCACAGGTTGAAAACCACTGCTCTGGGGGATATGGGAGAAATAGAAACCTCAAATAACCTCAAATAACAGATGCTAGTCACCTTAATTATTCTTAATTATTCTGAAAAGCATTCAGATACAACAGCAATTGGCACAATAGAAGAACTTAAAAAAACCCAATCGCTGATGTTGCTTCTATGACTATTCTGAGTTCTCTTCCCTTTCATTTTCCTTCTAACGCCAAATTAAAGGAAAAATCTTTTAATCTACAATCAAGGTTTTTTAAAAATCAAAAGTTATAGCCAGATGCTTTTTGTGTAAATTGGAATAATTTTACTGATTTCAATGGAGCTATGCTGATATATGCCAGAGCAGGATCTGGCTTCATAGTTAGAATTTTGTTGATAATGCTAGTCTATAGTGCTTGAAAAAGTTAAAATGTACAAATCATTTGGGGGATTTTCCCACTCCTCCATGAAATCTTAGAATTAAGCAAAACACACTTATACTTAGGAAGCAGCTAATGTTTCTAGAAGTTCCAAATCAACTCAAACAGATATTTAATATATTTTATTTTTTAAGACTAAACAAAGAGTCTACATAATTAGATTAGACAAATAATTCCATATGAACTGTAACCCTATCTGTAGTATGCTGGTGCAAAATCATTTTTTTAAACCCTGATCATACAACCAATTTTTGGCCTGGAGTCAGTCCATATGGAATCAATTGCAAAAACTGCAAGATCGGGACCTTATTTTGTATCACAGCTATAGGTCTTGTGACAGGGTCGGGCCAGAGGGCTACAGGAGAGTGATCCTATTGGGATCCAGGAAGTGGGGAGCCCACTGCTAAAAGATCACCCCAGCCTTAAGGGGGGATCCACAGGACCTGGAAAGCAAGTGGTTTCAGGAGACAACTAATGAAATAACAAGGACAGACGTGCTGTCAAAGGGTCAATCGAAGGGAACCTGATGGGGACACCGAGCAGAGAACCCCAGACAGCTCCCTCTGCTCCTCGAAGGCATCACGGGAGTCAGTGAACGCCACCCAGAGGAACTCTGCCCAGATGCGTGAATGGATGGAGAACCGGAAAGAGGCCCCACAGTTACAGGAGACTCCATTGGCCAACCTCCTCTCCCTGGTTTTATAGACAGCCATTTCAGCCAGGGCCAGGAGGAGGTTGACCAAGAGGTCCCATGACTTTGTGGGGCCACCAATAGCCAGTGCATAAATAAGGAGGTGAGGGGAAAAGTGCAGCCAGAGACGCAACTGGATATCTGTGAGGAGCCAGAATAGAGGCTGCAGCTTGGCGTACTCCAGGTAAACGTGCACCAGAGTCTCCCTCACGCAGCAGAAAGGGCAGATGTCCAGGACAGGGGTGAACTGCGCCAATTACATGCTCGTGCTCACAGCCCCTGAAGGAGCCACCAACTGACATCCCCGGCGAGCTTTGGGAGCAGGGTGGAGTATAGGTTGGCCCACCGGGGCTCCCCACCCTCTAGAGGAGGAAGGAGGTCCCTCCACTTTGTGTCAGGGTGGGACACGAAGGTGAGGAAGTGCAAGGTGTGGAGCACGAGCACGTACAGATGTTTCCTTGGCACAGTCTGGAAACAAACTGGCGTCAAGTCGTGCAGCCGGCTTACAGTGAAGGGGCAGGGAAGCCGGTTGGGTCCACAACGCAGGGGCCCGCTACAGGAGAATGAGAGAAGGCAGAAATATTAGCCCCAGATTAAGCAGGTCCTTTTTCCCTGGGTAAGATAACAGGGGCAGTTCCAGAAAAATCAGGAATTTGCTGGAACCAATTAAGGCAGGGAGGCTAATTATGACACCTGCAGCCAATTAAGAAGATCCTAGAATCAATTAAGATAGGCAGGCTAATCAGGGCACCTGGTTTAAAAAAGGACCCCACTTCAGTCAGTGAAGGGTGCGCAAGGCGCTAAGAGTGAAAGGGCCTGCGGCTGGAGGACTGAGGAGTACAAACGCTATCTGGCATCAGGAGGAAGGTCCTGTAGTGAGGATAAAGAAGATGTTGGGAGGAGGCTATGGGGAAGTAGCCCAGGGAGTTGTTCCTGTCACACAGGTGTTACGTGTAACACTGTAGACAGCTGCGATCCACAGGGCCCTGGGCTGAAACCCAGAGTAGAGGGCGGGCCTGGGTTCCCCCCATTCTCCTCCCCCCCTATTGGATATAAGAGGAGTTGACTTGGACTGTGGGTCCCACCAGAGGGGAAGGTCCCTGGCCTGTCCCCCTGACCCACTAGGTAGGTCAGCAGAGACTGTGGGGATTGTTCTCCTTCCTTTTCCCCATGCTGGCCAGTGATGGGGTTAGCTGAGTGAATGGCAGGTTTGAGCCACAAAACTGGCCAAACTGAAGGCTGCCCTGAATCTCTGAGGTAAGCAAATCCGCCAATAAGTGCAGGACCCACCAAGGCAGAGGAGGAACTTTGTCACAGTCTTTTAAGATGGTCCAAATGAGGACAGCCAGAATAAGACAGTATCGAAACACAACTTCTGGTGGAAATACACTATTCTCCAACCCAGGGCTTGCAGAGTTCCCCTGGGAGTCAGTAAGGCATAAATGGCACCAGTTCTTACTGATTTCTAGTTTAAATTATTAATTATTCCAGTTCCTTTGACTGGTTTGCTAGTAAAGCCTGTTTTGCTCTGCACAGCCTCTGTGTTAAGCTCACTGGAGTCCTTTTCCAAACGGTGTTTCACTGCTAATGCCTATGAGGAAAAACACATCACATTTTATTTGTAGTCATATTTAATCTATTTTAAAAAATTAAAAATTCCTGATGTCCCCGTAAATGATGAGCTCCAAAGATAGTTAGAAAACAAAGCAAAAAGAATAAGCCATGTTCTGCTTCCTCCTACAGAAAGAGAAGTTTGGAGTAACTGTTGACTTCTGTGTTGTATAACTAAGAGCAGAATTTGGCCCTAAACCTTGAAACTCAGCACGATGGCTTCAAAAAAAAGTACAATTAAAAATAGCTCAGATATCTGAAAAATCCATCCTCCTTTCACTCTCTAATCCTGGGTTCTAGATTCTGTATCATACCAAAAACAGTACAGGTTAAGGCAACACAAATCTTTAACTCAAGACTGGGCAAGGTTATGAACAATATTTTCAGGCACATTTTCAAGTATATAGTTGTAATGTATAAATATATTCATAATTTAAGCAATAGTTATAGTACAGTCTGGTAATCATTGGGAATCCTAACCAGTGCTTTCTTTTAAGCTCAATCATAAGGGCAGCAGATTCAACACTTGCTCTCCATTTTTTTTTTTAACATAACATATTTTGTCAAAGCGAGCACCTATTGGGTTTAGAAGATCCTTCCCCATTCCCACTCAGTCCTCAACTGTTCATTTGAGAGGTAACATTTAGGTGTTGGACTGATGATCTGCTATCACCAAATATGCCATTGAACAGCCAACAAACAGAAAGCATCAATACCAAACTGGACTCAATTCTGTACAATTGAAATACCAAGAAATTGACAAATTACCTTTTCCACTTACCATATATTCAAGGAATAGGTTACATGTTCGGAAAAACCAGTATTAGTACACCTTATTTCCCCGTTTTTATGGACCAACAAAGACATTCAGCTTGCACCTCTGTCTCCATAACCACATTCTTCGGGGGTAAGGAAAATTAGTGTCGTGCTATCCTCAATCTTAAATTGATCACCTGACTTTATATCGCTATGTAAACCAGGAAGTTAACAAGAGCATAACTGTAACACCATCAAATTCTAACTGGTTTTCAACCTTTTTAATCCGTTTTATATCCGTCATAATAGCTCTATAGTACTCCAAATTAAAAAGGAAGTAAATTTATTACCAACGTCAAGAGAGAAAAAAATGAGAATGACCTAGTTCCAGTCTAGAAAGGAGTAGGCTTTTCTGGATAAAAACCTATAGACGTCCAAGTTTCAGTATGAATCAAGTGTTTCAAGAGTAAACCTGGAAAGAAGAGTATGTGTAGAGAAAATACTAACCACCTCTGTAGAAAAGGTTTGATTAACGTGCTCACACAGCTAGGATGACACATAGCTATGGCAGACAGCTATCGTGGACAAATTTACAACCTCTGTATGAAGTCAGTGTAGACCATGTCTATCATAAATAAAAAAGCAGTTTTCTATTAGAGAGTGGGGGTAGAAAAGAAGCAGTGCTCATATCAGAACAAGGCTAAAGGGAACGGTTGTAGGGCATTACCCCCAGACTGCCTTTGGGCCCATCTGCTACCTCAGTTTACCTTCACTCTTGCATCAAACCAGCTATCACATGTGGCGATTTTACAGTAGTGCTCTCTTCCAGGTTGGTTTATTATCATAACACAAGTTTTTCCAGGTCTTGATCAGAGCATGCCCATCCTTGTAGTCCAACCCCTCTCCTAGCTGGGACTTCTGCATCCTGCAGGCCCATCAATGGAGGCTTATCCCTGCACCGCTTCCAGTTCCTTGTAAATCTCTACCCCCAAAAGGCTTCTGCCTTGGAGTTCTAGAAAATTGCCACCTGTCCTCTTCACAGGCCCTCTGCCTGGGCACTAAGGAGAGAGAGTCTCTCTCTGGCCTCTCTCACACATTTTGTGTGTGTGTGTCTCTCTCTCTCTCTCTCTTTAATGACCACAGGCTGCCCTTTTACCTGTCAGCAAGCCCGGTTTAGATGCATGCTTCTGTCACATGACCCTTGTATTTATTCCCATCATACAGGGAGATGGGCTAAACCTGACAAAAGGTGCTGCTGTGCCCCAGTCTTTTAATGGACCAGCTCACCCTGTGACAGGAACATACCACAGCTTGCTCTGACCTGTGATATGTTTAGTTGCACTTAAATATTAGTCACATATAGATCTTCACACTAGTGCTAGTGCTTCCCCTCTGCTTTCTCCTAAGCACCCTCCTATCCTCCAGCAAGACACTTGCTCCATCCCATGTCCTTAAGTACACTGGGGTGGCCTTTGGGTGGATGGCCAGGGACCAAATGGCAGGCCTACTGCTGAAGCCTCTGGGATGAGGAGGGCTCACTCTCAGACCCCGTGGAAGATTCTTCCCTAGGAAGAGACTAGAGTGGAGCTGAGGTGGCCTCATGCTGGTAGCCATGGCTTGTTGGGGATCACCCTTACACCAGGGAGCAGCACCACGGGGAAAGTGACCCGTGTCTCAGAGCTGGAGATGCGCTTCACGGTACCGAGGACTGCTGCCGGGAAGGTGGAGGCCAGCGACATGATGATGGGGAGCGTCAGGCTGGGGAGCGGTGCCACATCGAAATCCCAGAAGGTAGCCTCATCACAGATTTCCCTTTAGAGGAAACTGCCTTTGAAAGGTCTCTCAAAGATGGGCCATGCATGGGTGGCACAGGGAGAGACATCAAGTCTCTTGCTGCCTGGAATGCCTCCAATGTTGAAGGTGCCATGAAATGTTGTGGGCCCTGACGGCTCCCAAGAGTAGGTGCTAACTACTAACACTACAGTAACGAGATACAAGAAAAAAATCAGAGTCCAAAGTTAAAGAAACCACTATCGGACTTGTGAAAACAAGGAGCGTTCCAATAACCGTAACTGGTGCAAAGAAGGAACTGAGCGGGCTTGGGGCCAGCAGGGCCCAATGTACCGGCGCATAAGCACAGGGCTCCAGAGGTTGCCAAAGCCGGCCCTAGGGGTACCATTAGGGGGAAAAAATTCTGACCGCGTGCACGTGGGCACGCACACATCAAATATGGAATCGACATGAGAAGCACTCAAAAAAGAAGAATCCAGTCTTGCGTGCCTGAAGCACATATGCACCTAGAGTGGGATCTACACGGACAAATACTCAATGAATAACTTGTTCACTCTGGAAATAGTGGTCTGGAGGCAACTTTAAACTTGTGAAAAAAAATGGGTCTTGTCTTACCTTCTCCTTCTCTTTTATTTTCTATTCTAAGGAGTGACGATTGCGTTCTACAATTCGTCTTTGATGATTCAGTAGTTTCCCCATTTTTTGCACCACCATTTCATGCTATAAAGAAGTTTAATCATAAATCACAGTGATGCAAGGGGAATATTTATTATTTCTACTACAATAGCAATCCCACCCCTGCAATCAGGATTGAAACCCCACTTTAGTAGGCACTTAAAAAAAATGAAATACATACGAGGAAGTCATGGTCTCTGCCCCAAAACTGCTTACAGTCTTCCATGACGTAGTGAACGCCCACAACACAGGCATTCCATACCAAACTGATAACAGATTACACTTGGCTATAATACAAGTGTGTGCTAAGTTTCCATAAGTAAGCAGCAAAAACTAAAAAAAAAAACTAGAAGTGTTTAGGCACAGGGGATAAATTCAATGCAACTTTCAATTTACAATGAATCAGCACATTGATTCAACAGAAAACAATTACTGAACTATTTTGAACAGCAAGAACAGAACAATTTTCATTGTTTGAAGTAGGTTAGACTGAAATTTTAAACTGAAAGTCAATATGCTAAGAATTTCCTTTTTAGAGGAAATTCTCCTATTAGAAGTGTTTCAGTTTATCTGTCATTTTATTAAAATAATATACTGCTTGTAATTTTGGTGGTTGATAGAGAACTAGAGTACACTGAAACTCCATTTAATAAATTCCCAGTGTAATTTCTATTGTGAAAACAATCTGCTGATAAAAGTCTGAAAGTTGCCCAAAGCACACTACTATACATTTTCTCAGAACACAATACTACCGGGTGTAATACTACTGCTCCTTTGCCTCTTACAGTTTCATTGTGTTCACATTTTTATTTTCTGAAATCTTTTCTTTAAGACAGGTAACTATTCGTAAAGGTAATAAAAAAGGGAACCGCTGATAAGATTTAAATCATCTTTGTGGTTGGATGCTTTTAAACCAAAAGATAATTTACTTGGATATAATTTTAAAGGGATGTGAAAAATGCTACTGGCATATGTGGAGATATATTTCATTTTAAATGTATGCTTTATTGAAGTGAGGTCCTGCTTACACATTAATAAATTAGTGAGAATATTATTGGAATAGAACATTGTGACAAGAGCATCTCCTGTTGCTTCAGCTTCAATGTATTTATGGAATGTAAATATGGTGAAAAGCCAATGATTTCCACAGAAGGAGACAGTGGTGCTGTTAAAATGTCTTTTTATGACACTTTCAAATGGCTTTAGTATATATAAGATATCTGTGTTTCTTAGATATTTGTTATCGTTGTTCACTCTACCACAACAACAATATGGCATTGCTGGCTGCCTCATTAGGGAGCTGGCCTACTCTTTGTTCAGTCTATCAGAGCAACTTCTGCACCTTGAAAACTTTTTCTTTGTGGATATCTTCCCCACAGCACACACCCATGTAACTGGTTAAAAAAAAAAGCGGGGGGGGGGGGGAGGAAGGAACTGATCACTAATCCCAAAAGGCACAGAACAGCAGATGATCCCACTAGTTTCCATGGTTCTCCTGCTATGCTGTCCAGTATATCAATGCAGTGGGAGATCTACTAAACCAAACCAGTTTATGCAGTGGCAAGGAAGCTCCTGCAGAGAAAGGAAGTGCTGTGCAGGCTGCTGAAATCTTGCCCACCCTATCGCATATAGCAAAGTGTAGGTCCCATTACAGGTATGGGAAGGTAGGGGCCAACTAAGGATTTGCCTCTATGGGCTGGTCTACACGGGGGAGGGGGGGGGGGGGGAAGAGAAGGGAAATTGATCTAAGATACACAACTTCAGCTACGCTATTCACATAGCTGAGCTCGAAGTATCTTAGTTCGACTTACCTAGCTGTCCTCACGGCTGCAAATCGCCCACCACGGCTCCCCTGTCAACTCCGCTTATTGCTTCCGCTGAGGTGGAGTGCGGGCGTCAATTCGGGGATTGATTTATCATGTCTAGATGAGACGCGATAAATCGATCCCCAATAGATCAATTACTATGTAGACATGGCCTTAATGAAAGGCTGGGTTTGACTGGCTTAATTTCTTATCTGGCACCTCTTTTAGCTAGCATATGATTAATACATGTTTGCCCACTTATGCAAATTATTTCAACATTTCAATTATATCAGTACTATAGCCACAGAAATTTCTTTGCTTGCTTGCACTAAATACAAGAGGGCCTTTTTCCCCTTGATTCTTCCAGAGCAAAACGGAGAGGTCTTGGAAGGACCCAAGATCTTGCATTCTGAGCACTTTAAAACTCTTCAGTAAGGTGTGCGAATTCTTTCCTGTCATGGAAGGGATCCAGAGGTACCACCAGAATTTAGAGGGTCCAAAGGATAGAGAAAAATTCTGTCCTGGATCATGCAGGTCTGTGACTCTAAGTGGACGGGACTATTCTGTTTTCTTGTTTATGCATCAGCCTCACAGACTGCCATACAGTTCTACTAATAGGGTTTATTAACTTCTGCCTGTGCTGGTGCTGCATAAGCAAAAGTACAAGATATTTTAGCTCATGTAAAGATATTTAAATCTTTTAAGGGCATAAGGAAATGGAGGGAAATGGTGGACTTAAATATACAGCAGAACCTCAGAGTTACAAACTCAGGAATGAACGTTGTTCATAACTCTCAACAAAACATTATGGTTGTTCTTTCAAAAGTTTTCAGCTGAACATTGACTTAATACAGCTCTGAAATTTTATTATGCAGGATTAAAATGCTGCTTTCCTTTTTTTTCCTTTTAAGTAGTTTACATTTAAACACACTACTGTACTGTATTTGCCTATTATTTTTGCCTCTGTTGCTGCCTGATTGTGAACTTCCAGTTCCAAAGGAGGTGTGTGGTTGCCTGCTTAGTTCATAACTCTGGTGTTCATAACTCTGAGATTCTATTGTAGATCAACAATGGTAGCTGTCTGTTTTACCTGAAGCTGCTGCAGCAGCATTGAGAGGTTCCCCCTCCACAACCAGAAAACACCTGAGTAGCTTATTTGTCACAGTACAGCATTGACAACTAATAGGATCAGTGACAATGTAATCATAAATGTACAGCAAGCACTGCAAAATTAAGAAGTGCACTGATAGAGTAATATTTATAGATGTACGCCAGAGGTCGGTAACCTTTCAGAAGCGGTGTGCCGAGCCTTCATTTCTTCGCTCTAATTTAAGGGTTTGCGTGCCAGTAATACATTTTAATGTTTTTAGAAGATCTTTCTATAAGTCTATAATATATAACTAAACTATTATTGTATGTAAAGTAAATAAGATTGTTAAAATGTTTAAGAAGCTTCATTTAAAATTAAATTAAAATGCAGAGCTCCCCCAGACCAGTGGCCAGGACGTAGGCATTGTGAGTACCACTGAAAAATCAGCTCGCCCAGGGGTAGGCAACCTGTGGCATGATGTACACCAGGGGTCTCAAACTCAAATGACCCCGAGGGCCGCATGAGGACTAGTGCATTGGCCCGAGGGCCGCATCACTGACACGCCCCCTTGCTGCCCCTGGCCCCACCCCCAATCCACCCCTTCCATGAGGCCCCGCCCCTGCCCTGTCTCTTCTCCACCTCCTCCCCTAAGCGCGCGCAGTTTTAATAAATATATACACTCAGTAATGCACCTCACTCAAAGGACAAAACACGCACTTAGATTTACTGCCTAAGGCTCTGGGAGGGAGTTTGGGTGGGGGAGGGGGTCTGGATGCAGGCTCTGTGCTCGATGCAGGCTCCAGGCTGCGGCAGGGGGTGGGGGTGCAGGCTTTGGGACGGAGTTTGGGGATAGGAGGGAGTGCAGGGGTGAGGGCTGTGGGGCTGAGGGTGAGGGGTGCATGATGCAGGAGGGGGCTCAGGGCTAGGGAAGAGGGTTGGGCTGTGGGGTGAGGGCTGTGGATGAGGGGTTCATGATGCGAGGGGGCTCAGGGCTAGGGAAGAGGTTTGGAGTGTGGGGTGAGGGCTGTGGATGAGGGGTTCATGATGTGGGGGCGCTCAGGGCTGGGGCAGAGGATTAGGGTGCGGGGGGATGAGGGGTTCATGATGTGGGGGCGCTCAGGGCTGGGGCAGAGGATTAGGGTGCGGGGGGATGAGGGCTCTGGCTGGGGCTGAGGATTAGGGTGCAGGGGGATGAGGGGTTCATGATGTGGGGGTGCTCAGGGCTGGGGCTGAGGATTAGGGTGCGGGGGGATGAGGGGTTCATGATGTGGGGGCGCTCAGGGCTGGGGCAGAGGATTAGGGTGCGGGGGGATGAGGGCTCTGGCTGGGGCTGAGGATTAGGGTGCAGGGGGATGAGGGGTTCATGATGTGGGGGTGCTCAGGGCTGGGGCTGAGGATTAGGGTGCGGGGGGAATGAGGGCTCTGGCTGGGGCTGAGGGTTTGGGGTTGGAGAGGCTCAGGGTAAGGGCAGCCTGCCTTGCCAGTACTGGCGGGGGGCAGGCACTAGGACCCTGCGGCAGCAGACAGCAAATCTGCTGGGAGCCCTCCGGGCAGCAGGCAGGGGAGAGGCGCGCTGCGTTCTGTCAGGCAGGGACGCAACACAACGCGGCGGAGGGGGGGGAACACGCGGAGGGGGGGGGGGTGGCAGGCGGGGGCTGGGACCTGCTCCAGGCAGGGTCGCGGCGGCGGGGGGAGACCTGCGGTGGCCGGGGCCGATCCAGGCAGGACCGGGGAGGGGGGGCGGGAAGAGACCCAGCTCCAACTATTGCTGGAGCAGGGCGCCCAGCCCTGAATATTGCTGGGGCCCGGGCCCCACACAAGTATATAACCTGCCGCCCATGCCCCCCGGTCTATAATATATAACTAAACTATTATTGTATGTAAAGTAAATAAGATTGTTAAAATGTTTAAGAAGCTTCATTTAAAATTAAATTAAAATGCAGAGCTCCCCCAGACCAGTGGCCAGGACGTAGGCATTGTGAGTACCACTGAAAAATCAGCTCGCCCAGGGGTAGGCAACCTGTGGCATGATGTACACCAAGCACCACATAATTCCCAACCGGCCCCAGAACAGCAAGACCAGATAGAGCACAGTACACAACATATTACTATGGCTCACTGTTAAAGTGCTCTTTGAAAGCCTCCCTGATCTGTACAGCTTCACTTTGAACTCTAACAGCCTTCATGTCTAGCTATAAAAACTCAGTCACTCCACCACTGTCCTAATAGCAACTTTTCCCCGTTTGCTTCACCGATATTATGCAAGACACAGCAGTCAGCTAAACCATTAGGATCCCCGCCTCTCCCCCCAGAACACACCGAGATCCAATCTTGTGATTAAACACCACCAGCACCCATTGTATCTACCAAAAGCACACCCAACTCTTTAAGGTGCCACAAGTACTCCTGTTTTTTTTGCGGATACAGACTAACACGGCTGCTACTCTGAATTCTGCACATGCTGAGCTGGTAGCTGAATCTTTCCTGGGTGCTGTTGAGGTGGATGCCTTCATGAGCCAATGGCGCAAGGGGTAGGTTGGGTCCTCCCAGTATCACTACTCACATTTCAACATTGCCAATAGTAATCTGCCAGTCAAGAAAGTCTCTGATTGTAACTTTCAACAGTCTTGTGTTCTTAATAATGCAAGCATCACGTATCTTCCCTGACCAGCCAACACTGATATTGGTGAAGCATTTTTGATGACCCACCAATGCTTGCACAACCATATAAAGGTAGCCCTTTCTGTTGATTGAGGAGGGGTGGCAGGGAGAGGTGACGCATACAGGGTAAGGGGGCCAAGGCCAGGGCTGCTGCTGGAGGGCAGGGTCTAGCGCAGGGGTCTCAAACATGCGGCCCGCGGGCCGCATGCGGCCCGCGGAGCTCTTCCCTGCGGCCCGCGGAGCTCCCCAGGGGAGCTCCGCAGGGGCCCCCAAGAGAAAAGCGGAGGCTCCCGCCTCCGCCCCTCTCCTGGAGCCTCGGCGCATAGAGCGCCGAGTCTCCGTCCGAGCGCCTGAGCCCCGCCCCGATCCGAGCCGCGTGGGGAGGGGGCGGGGCTGGGAGCTCTGGGCTGAGCGCTGCGCTCGGCGTGGAGCTCCCAGCCCCGCCCCCTCACCACGCGGCTCTGAGCGGGACCGCCGGAGACGCGCTCGGGTAAGGGGGGGGGGAAAAGCGGGACCCGCCGGGGCCGGGCCGGGCCGGGGGAGGGAAGCGGGACCCGCCGGGGCCGGGCTGGGGGGGGGAAGGGAAGCGCTCAGGGCTGGGGCAGAGGATTAGGGTGTGGGGGGATGAGGGCTCTGGCTGGGGCTGAGGATTAGGGTGCAGGGTCCTAGTGCCTGCCCTCCGCCAGTACTGGCAAGGCAGGCTTCCCTTACCCTGAGCCTCTCCAACCCCAAACCCTCAGCCCCAGCCAGAGCCCTCATTCCCCCCGCACCCTAATCCTCAGCCCCAGCCCTGAGCACCCCCACATCATGAACCCCTCATCCCCCTGCACCCTAATCCTCAGCCCCAGCCAGAGCCCTCATCCCCCCACACCCTAATCCTCTGCCCCAGCCCTGAGCGCCCCCACATCATGAACCCCTCATCCCCCCGCACCCTAATCCTCTGCCCCAGCCCTGAGCGCCCCCACATCATGAACCCCTCATCCCCCCGCACCCTAATCCTCTGCCCCAGCCCTGAGCGCCCCCACATCATGAACCCCTCATCCACAGCCCTCACCCCACACTCCAACCCTCTTCCCTAGCCCTGAGCCCCCTCGCATCATGAACCCCTCATCCACAGCCCTCACCCCACAGCCCAACCCTCTTCCCTAGCCCTGAGCCCCCTCGCATCATGAACCCCTCATCCACAGCCCTCACCCCACAGCCCAACCCTCTTCCCTAGCCCTGAGCCCCCTCGCATCATGAACCCCTCATCCACAGCCCTCACCCCACAGCCCAACCCTCTTCCCTAGCCCTGAGCCCCCTCCTGCATCATGTACCCCTCGCCCTCAGCCCCACAGCCCTCACCCCTGCACTCCCTCCTATCCCCAAACTCCGTCCCAAAGCCTGCACCCCCACCCCCTGCCGCAGCCTGGAGCCTGCATCGAGCACAGAGCCTGCATCCATACCCCCTCCCCCACCCAAACTCCCTCCCAGAGCCTTAGGCAGTAAATCTAAGTGCGTGTTTTGTCCTTTGAGTGAGGTGCATTACTGAGTGTATATATTTATTAAAACTGCGCGCGCTTAGGGGAGGAGGTGGAGAAGAGACAGGGCAGGGGCGGGGCCTCATGGAAGGGGTGGATTGGGGGTGGGGCCAGGGGCAGCAAGGGGGCGTGTCAGTGATGCGGCCCTCGGGCCAATGCACTAGTCCTCATGCGGCCCTCGGGGTCATTTGAGTTTGAGACCCCTGGTCTAACGCCAGAAGCAGGTCCAGGGTCTGGGGAGAGAGGC
The DNA here is from genome assembly GCF_020497125.1 of Mauremys mutica. NCBI lineage: Eukaryota > Metazoa > Chordata > Testudines > Geoemydidae > Mauremys > Mauremys mutica. The sequence goes on along the minus strand of NC_059074.1, from coordinate 211,611,356 downwards.
TGGGGGTGGAGCCACAGCCAAGCTGCCTATGGGGCTGGCAGATGAGCTCACAGGCCCCACACCCTTGAGGTGAGAAGCCACTCCAAGAAGCAAGCAACAGGGAGACGTCTTAGGCCACGCATCAGGGCTGGGGTTACATGTGTTATAAAACCCTAGCGAAGACATGCCCTAGATTAGCTGTGTCCTCAGCTCTACCAGTGAGTCTTATCCCAGAACATCCAGACATTCTGGAAGGCTTTCCATGAAGATCTGAAGTGAAATCCTCAACAATTTAATAAACAGCACCTTGACCCTAATCATACAAACTTGTAAAGACTCTGGACAAGTCATCCAAGGTGGCAGCAGGAAAAAAAGAGGTAACATCCTATCAGCAGGCCAAATTACTCACTACTTGCTGCAAAGAAAGAAGTTTTCTTACAACAGTTAGCAGCAGTCACAAGAAAAACAGTGCAACAGGAGTCAGAAGATGCTAAACAAAGCGACCTGCACACAAACAAACAGTTTTTCAAGCAAGGGTGTACACGAGGGGGCCTGAGAAAGAGGGACCTGCTGCCACTTGCCGTGGAGTGTCTGCCGCAAATCGGCTCCTACTGGCCAGCGCCGCACACTGCCCGGGAGCACGGGCGGCCCGCTATAGGCCAGGCTCACACACGCAGCTGAAGCCAGGGCTGCAGCGGGGGGGGCTCAGGGAGGCTGATTTATACACAGCTGGTGCTGGGCAACCCCCGTCCCCCCCGTCCCCGGGCAGGAGCTGGTTTTACACAAACCTTTCCAGGGACGAAGCCTAAACCGTAGCCCAGAGACCGGGGGAGGGGAGGGGCGGGCCGTGACCTCTGAGCGCCTGGGGAGAGCGGGCCAGAGACCCGGCGGTGCCCACGGGGAGCGGCCGGAGCCACACTGGGTGACCCAGGCAGGAGGAGAAGGGCCGGGCCGAGGCGCCCCCCAGCCCCGCTGCCTGCGCGGGGACCAGCGCCCGCTCCTTCACTCCTCCCCCGCCCCGACAGGAGGCGGTGCCCGGCTCCTCGCCCGCCCCGCCCCGCCCCGCCCCGCACTCACCGGAGCGCCCGGGGCTGCCGGGTCCCCGCTCCCTTCCCCAGCGCTCAGGTTCGAACAACCGGCGCCGCACGGTCAGTTACACACACACACACACACAAAACCCAGGATAGCGCTGATTGGCCATTAGCGCAGCCACTCACGAACCAGCTGCCACCATGGACCAATGGGCTCCAACCGCAGCGCCGAGCCCCTTCGATTGGGGCGTTCGGAATTATTCAAACTCCATTGGCTGAAGTGGGAGGGGGTGTGATTGGCTCCGATGCTGTCAGCAGGCTGTAGGCGCAAGTGAAAAAGCAGCAGCAATCGCAGCGAGAGGGGGGAGTTACTGGCTGTTTATTAGGGAGGCTCGGAAGCAACACGTCACGCGGTGTGGCCAATGGGAAGGCAGATCGCTCAGCGAGCCAGGGCTGCGTTCTGTGGGGCGGGCAGGGGAAAGGCAGCGTGGAAATGTTCTGGTGCCGGATAGTGAGCGGTGCGTCTGTTCTAACTGTGCACATCTGCCCCCCCCTCACCCCACCCGGGCTGACCCTGCAGCTGGGCTCCTACTTACCTCAGTGGGACTCTTGCCTAGAGATCAGCTGCCTGGCATGGTGCCCACAAAGCCTGCTGGTCTTGGCTAGACAGGCGAGAAGCTGCCCCTGTTCCTTTCCTTACGTCTCTCTTTCTTTCCTTCCTCTAATGCCTATTTCAAGGGGGTGGGGAACACCCCCACAATACAAGTTGCTCAGAAAGCTGTGCCAGCTCTTCACCCTACTTCACCTCAGGGCAGTGCCCGGGCGAGGGCGAGGGGAGTGAGGCACTTGCCTCAGGTGCAGAAACTGGCGGAGAAAGAAAAAAAAAGCCGCTGGCCAGGAGATATTTATAACCCAGGTGATCCCCCTCCCTGGCCCCACCTGCTGCCCCCCCCCACGCCTCCCATGAGTGCCCCCCCGGCCCCACCTGCTGCCCCCCCACGCCTCCCATGAGTGCCCCCCCCCCGGCCCCACCTCCTTCTGGACAGAGCAGCAATTGCTGCCGCAGGGTCCTAGCGCCCCCCATTTCCTGACCCTGAGCCTGCCCTTCCCCCTCAGACGTTTTCATTTTCCAACGAGACCCTCCAGCAGCACAGAGCCCCTCTCCCTCCGCCCGCAGTCACTGCTCCTGCCCCATGCTGGGCAAGAAGGTAGCCCCATCCCTTGCCCTCAGTGAGGTTACAGTCAGGGGCAACAGCAGGGGAGGAGGCGCATGCAGCACCTCCTGGCACCCACCACAGGGGAAGTTAGGGAGATTCCTGGACCTGAGAGGGGCCCTAGGAGCCAATGCAGTGACAGTGGTGGAGGTGAATGTGCTGCTGGGGGGGCAGGAAAGGGGGGCTCCTCCCCCAGAGCTTGCTGCTGCCAGCAGGGAAAGGGCTGGGGGAAGTCCTCCTCTCTGGCCCCTGTCCCGGAGCAGCCTGCCTGCACCCCAAACTCAGCCCCAGCCCTGCCCCACCCCAGAGCCCACACCCCCAGTCAGAGCTTTCACCCTCCACTGCACCCTCTGCCCCCACCACAAACCCTTCATCTCCAGTCCCAACCAGAGCCCTCATCCCCCTGCACGCTGCCCCTCTCCCCCAGCCCTGAGCCCCTCCCATTCCCAGCCCCAGACGGAGCCCTCACCCCCTACACTCGCCCTGAGCCCCTCCCATTCCCCAGACCTCCCATTTCCAGCCCCAGCCAGAGCCCTCACCCTGAGCCCCTCCCACACTCCAAACCCCTCACCTTCAGCCACAGTCCTCACCCCTGCACCCCGTTCCTCTGCACCCCTTCCATCCCCAAACTCCCTCCCAGAACCTGCACCCCCTCCCTCCGTACCTCTTCCCACCCCCAAACTCTCTTCCAGAGCCTGCACCCCATTCCCCTGCCCCAGCCTAGGGCCTGCACCCCAGACTGCCTCCCTCACCCAAACTCCCTCCCAGAGCCGTGGGCAGAGTTTGGGCAGAGCGGGTTCTGGGCACCACCAAAATTTCTACAAACCTGCCACCCCTGATCCTGACTGCAAACCTGAACTCCCAGCATTCTCAGGACACATGCTGATCCCTAGTGGCCACTGCTGATATCCAGCACCTCCCTCCTCTCTTAACCTGTGAGTCCCTCTCTGCATTGGAACTAGACTGGAACCAAAGACTATCTTGGAAGCAACATTACCAGCCCAAGCAGTCAAAAATCATGAGTTGACCCCCCCAAAATCACAGGTTTTACTGCCACCACTTCATTCATTCTTCGGCGGCAGGCCCTTCCCTCCGAGAGGGACTGAGGGACCTGCCGCCGAATTGCTGCAGAAGAGCCAGCCCTGGGGGAGGGCGCAATTTTATATTCTTGCCTGGGGCTCAAAAATACCTAGTAACGGTTCTGCATCAGGGGTCTCAAACTCAAATGACCATGAGGACTAGTACATTGTCCTGAGGACTGCATTTACTGACACACACCCCCCCCATGCCTCCTTCGGCCCCACCCTCATTCCAACCCCTTCCCCCAAATCCCCCCCAACTCTGCCCCCTCCCTGTCCCCAGGGGGTGCAGGAGGGGTGAGGGGTGTGACAGGGGGCTCAGGGCAGGGTGTGGGGTGAAGGAGGGATGCGGGGTGCAGGGTGAAGCAGGGGGCTCAGGGAAGGGGGTCAGGACAGAGGATGCAGGGTGCGGCACGGGTCTCAGGGCAGGGGGTCGGGGTGCAGCAGGGGTTTCAGGGCAGGGGATCGGGCCAGGAGGGGTGCGGGGTGTGGCAGGAGGTCGGGGTGCAGCAGGGGGGTCAGGGCAGGGGGTTGGGGTGCAGGAGGGGTGTGGAGTGCAGCAGGGGGTCGGGCCAGGAAGGGTGTGGGGTGCGGCAGGGGGTCGGGATGCAGGAGGGGTGCGGCAGGGGGTTGCAGGGTGCGGCAGGGGTTTCAGGGAAGGGGGTCAGGCCAGGAGGGGTTCGGACAGACTGCGATCTAGAAACACACGCCATTGTGCCAGTACTCACTTCTTATTTACAGACCCGGCGCCCTCTCCTCGCTTCACAGGCAGGCATTTTTTCAGGGCTTGGGGAGGTGTTGTTTGACTAAATGGAAAAAGAGAGAGAAGAAAGGCCCAGACCCAGGATGGGTTTGCTGCTGCTGTGCTCAGATTCCGCGCGGAGCGGAGCCTGGCGTTCTCCCTGTCCCTGGAGAGGTGTGTACGATCGTGTGTGTGTGTGATCACCCTGTAAGAGAGCGATCGCTCTGTGTGTGTGTGATCGCTGTGTGTGTGTGATTGCCGTGTGTGCGATCAGCCTGTCTCTTGTGTGTGATCATGACCCTGGCTGCGTGTGTAAGATCACCCTATCTGTGTGAGATCAGTGTGTGTGTGTGAGAGAGAGAGAGAGAGAGAGAGAGATCACCATCTGTGTATAATCATCCTGTGTGAGATCGCTGTCTTTGTGTGTGAGAGATCACCGTGTGTGTGTAACCCCGTGAGATCGCCATGTGTGGGATCACTGGGTGTCTGTTATCACGCTGTGTGTGTGATTCGCTCAGGCACCAGGTGTGTGTATCAGCCCCTTTCGGTGTGTGGCTGCCAGTCCCTGAAGTGTCTCTGTCACAATCTCAGTGTGTTTGTCTCTTTTGGTCTGTGTGTGTGTATGTGTGTGTGTGTGTGTGTATATATCTGCGTCCCGCTCTCGGTCAGTGTGGGCGGGGGCCTGTCTTCTCTCGGCCCCTCTGTTTTTCTCTCATGTGCATCTCAGCCCCGGTGCCTGCTTCTCACGCGGTGTCTGTGCCCCCTGCTCTGTCACTTTCTCTCAGGCACTGGGCATGGGGTGCCTGACTCTGGGTGCAACTGTGTGTGTGTGTGTCCTTGCTCTCCGCCTGTCTCTTGTGTGTGATCATGACCCTGGCTGCGTGTGTAAGATCACCCTATCTGTGTGAGATCAGTGTGTGTGTGTGTGTGTGTGTGTGTGAGAGAGAGAGAGAGATAGAGAGATCACCATCTGTGTATAATCATCCTGTGTGAGATCGCTGTCTTTGTGTGTGAGAGATCACCGTGTGTGTGTAACCCCGTGAGATCGCCATGTGTGGGATCACTGGGTGTCTGTTATCACGCTGTGTGTGTGATTCGCTCAGGCACCAGGTGTGTGTATCAGCCCCTTTCGGTGTGTGGCTGCCAGTCCCTGAAGTGTCTCTGTCACAATCTCAGTGTGTTTGTCTCTTTTGGTCTGTGTGTGTGTGTGTGTATATCTGCGTCCCGCTCTCGGTCAGTGTGGGCGGGGGCCTGTCTTCTCTCGGCCCCTCTGTCTTTCTCTCATGTGCATCTCAGCCCCAGTGCCTGCTTCTCACGCGGTGTCTGTGCCCCCTGCTCTGTCACTTTGTCTCAGGCACTGGGCATGGGGTACCTGACTCTGGGTGCAACTGTGTGTGTGTGTGTCCTTGCTCTCCGCCTCTCTCTGTGTGTGTGGGTACCCGCTCCTCTCCTCATTCTCTTTCCCCCGGTGTACCCCAGCCGCTGGGCGCGCCTCCCCCTCCCTCCATCCTGCTCCAGCGCCAGAGGCAGCTGCATCCTCATCTCGGTGAGCTGCTCGGCATTTCTACCCGGCCCCTTCGCTCAGCCGTGCAAGGACCAGGCTGAGGCAGATGCTGCAGGGATGAAGCGGGGAGAAGGAGGTTAAGGGAAGAGGTCCGCCTAGGAAAGATAAATCCCAAACTGGTGGGCGCTGACTTGGGAGCCCCCGGGGGAGCGCAATGGGGTGGAGGAAAAGCCAACAGCCACCCCCACCACCGAGACACAAGACCTGCTCCTGGTCTTCGCCACGGCCCCTAGGGGATCTTCCTCCCACAGCTTCCCCAAGGGAACTTTTGAAGGGGACGAAATATCACTGTAGCGAGCAGAGAGCCCTCAGGCCAGGCTTGGGAAAGTTTGAGTGTAGTGAGCTCCCACATCCCGGGGACCCCGTCTATTTCTTCCTCCTCCGCAGCTCTGCCTTGTAGCCTCCGAGTCGGTGCTTTGCTGGGAGGAGTTTATCACCTGGGATCAGAGAGTCACCGCTTGGTACCTCTCCCATACCATGAACAAGCTTCCGCTTGCTTCCCCTTTAAATCGGCACTATAAAGGAGAGACTCCGCTTCCACTGAGCTTTTAGCCCTTGAGACGCACGAGATTATTGTTATGTTTGTCACAGACTGATCTGAGGTCTCCTGGTTATCTGTCACCTGTGACATTACCCTTGGGTCCCTTTCACAAGTGGTTAATTGGTGGATGCCCCTGCAGGGTAAAATGTATGGCTACAGTACCATCCATCTGCCACCCTTCTTCCCCTGGCCAAAAAAACAAAAAAAAAGAACAAATACAAATATTCAAGAAGCAGGAATAATAAATTGGTTTGGGTCACAAACATTTGAAGCCAAAGGCTGTCTCCTTAAAACTGCAGAAGTACGGCATTCCTCCCATAGTTCATAGGCCATAATCCTCCTTGAATCAGAAACACTGTCCCTGAACTGACTTATTTTAAAGCCTCTCCCTATTAAAGTGACATCATACAATTGGACAACTGGATACATTGCTGAGTTCCCCAGAACTCTGATTGCAGCAGTATCCATCATGCCAGTCTTCTCTAGGGCATTTGTGTCTCTACAAGACTCAGTGTATAACTGTAAATCTCATCTGCTGTTTCAGTCTGAGCTTTGCAGCTCACTGGCCACCACTGTGGCCTAGCAAAACAGTTGTTGAGTAATAAGAGACATTGGGCCAAATCCTAAAAAATCCAGTTGCAAGTTGTGCTTAAATCACACAGTACCGTTTCCTTGCCTTAAGAGCCCAATCCTGAAACAATACAAAACAGGGAAGTAACTTCATTCATGCAAGTATTTTACTCAGACTTGTCACCTGCGTAAACTGACCCATTAGCTTAAACAATTGCAGGATTGGGCTCTAATACTACTGAGGAAAGCAAGGGTTTGCAGGGTCAGGTCCCCTTTTAGTAGAGAATCCAGAGAGCCTGGGGGGTCACTGCTTATTTACATGACCCAGCTCTCTTCCTTTAGCACGTGGAACATTTCATACATAAAACAGCACCATCTTTTCCCCACTCCCCTAAGCCTGTACAAATGCTTTCTGTTCTTCTCATGTGGCAAATAATCATTTCATAGGATTCCTTCCAATCCCTGTGGGATAAAGAGCATGAACACTTTCTTCAACACAGTGCTGAGACAGTAAGGAATAATATGGAAAATAGTACCACATGCCTTTCTTTAGTTATCTAACTATTTTGAATGGGATTCTTTTTCCTGAGTCCTTACAAAGTGCTCAAATGGGGCCAGATCCACTGCCCATAATTTGAAATCGGTGGGAACCTTCCAACGACTTCAGTGGGTTTGGATCAGGCCCTAAATCAATACGTTTTGTGAAACAGGTAGAACCTATTTTGATTACCCAAGAAACTCCACTCCAGGAATGACTGTATTGTACCCACAAATCTGATACCTGAGAAGCAGTCTCTAGGAAATTAATATCAATCTGTCAACTGCATACACTTTTTAGCTATCACTTTCCACCTGAGGCAATCGCTGGTAACATTCTTGACTGACGTCTATTGCTTTCTTAGAAAGGAGTCTAGCTGTGCCGTGGCACCCGCTTTCTCTGCACTCAGCGCTAATGCTACCAGATGTGTCATTTTTATGAGAGGCTTTTTAAAATCCAGAAAGAACAACATTTCCGTTGGTGGGGTACAACAAAAATTGTTGTGTAGAGGAACTCCTTTTCTTGAGGCCTTCTAGAGCTCCTGCATCTATTCTGTAGAGTCATGACCTCCTATGCATTTGTTGTAACCTGCACTGCACACTGTTTGAATATTGTGTGTGACCATTTTTCCCTCAGAATTGAAGCTGACATTTGAACAGTTTGAAGTGTCAGGATTGTAGCAGTTCTGAACTTTACTGAACAAACACACTCGAATGCAGCTCACTTCTGACAAAACATACCACCACCCAGCATGGACAGGATTAAATAATAGGAGGGGTTACAACAGGAGAATCTAAAAGGAGAATCTGCACAAACTCAGAAGTTCTAAAGTGTGCAACACAGGGAAGTAAAACAGTACAGGAAAGTGTTGTCAAAACTTGTCTATTACATGTTAATTACAGAGAGAGTGAGGGGGGCATATTACTGGCAGAATGGCAAAATCAATCATATACAGTGTCTGCTGAAAGCTGCTCAAAAGGTGGGATATGCTAAAAGTAGGTTCAGCAGAGATGGATGGTTGGGAAGAGTGCAGGTGAAGGAGTCAAAGTTACATGATAAACAAACAAACATATTCCTACTACAAAGAGCTTTAGCCAATCTAAATATAGATATGACAAGAACATACCTGTGGGAAAATTTGGTTGTTTCACAAAAATACATCACCATCGACAGAGTTGTTTCAGTGTAACAGGAAAAGGCCTGACTGCCAAAATAGCCCCATCTCTTGGGGGGGCACTTCCTTTATTCCCCTTCAAGTGCAGGGGCACTTCCTGTCTGAAAGGCTAGTCCTTCACCCTTAATGAAAAGCAGTTGCATGAAGTCTGGAGTTAGTGACTCCCCCTTAGTCCTCTCATGGCTCACTTGTGGCAACTTCTCCTCCCTTTCTGTCTCTGCTCAGCCTGATAACAGGCTTGCAGTGCAGTTTTAATACTTATTTGGTCATTTGGTGATAATTTCTGTTCCCAAAGGATTACCACAGTGGGATTTTGCTATGGGGGAAAATTCTACTGCCCTCCCCGTGCAAGACAGTTTGGGGACCCCTGTCAGAAACACAGCATCCCAGACCTAACCACACAGGAGAGGCGGGATGCTTGGCAGAGCAAGGCAGGACAAGAAGCTGGGCATCTTTTCCTACCTGCAGTCATATCTATGCACCATCTTCCTGCCAGTGAACAGGAGTGCAGCTCTGGTACTGAAGTAGTGGTTGTGAAGTGGGTTTTTTTGCCTTTTTGCAACTTGGAAGAGGATTTGCACTTGAAGTACCATGTTTTTCCTTACAAATTCCTTGACTTTGATGGGACTATTCACACACTTAGAGCTCCACATATGCTTAAATGCGTTATGGTATAGGATTCAGGCTGTGTGTTGGGGGGTATGCCATCTGGCCCTATAAACATAGAGTAGCTTCTGTGTAGCAGGAGTGCAAATTCACTGAAATGCATAGAGGCAATTTGAGACTTTGGAAAAAGGTGAGACCCTAGATCCTTTTGACGTCAATGGCAAAACTTACATGAAGTTTCATTACAGCTGAGTTCAATATAAGCAAGTTCTACTGTATTTGGTTTACAAAGTTAATTTTAAACCTCATTTTATTCATTCAGCAGGTCTTTTTTTAAAATAGTCTGTCTCTAAGTTTCTTTGGAGACATTAAGACGTACCTGTCGGGTCTAAGGATGGCTAATGAGAATGTTGGGGCCATATTCTGCCATTAAAGTATTAGTCATATCCTTCCATGGAAATCTGCATTAATAACAAATTAATGACCTAGGGCCAAGGTTATCTTTTGTTTATTCTGCTTTCTCGTAGCTGATCACTATTTGCTAGGCCTCTGGCCTCTTGACCAGACTCTGGACTTTGGGCCTCTAAAAGCGGACGCAATCCATATACACCTCTACCCCGATATAATGCTGTCCTCGGGAGTCAAAAAATCTCACCGCGTTAGAGGTGAAACCGCGTTCTATCGATCTTGCTTTGATCCGCCGGAGCGCGCAGCCCCGCCCCCCCAGAGCGCTGCTTCACCACGTTCTAACCGAATTCGTGTTATATCGGGTCGTGTTATATCGGGGTAGAGGTGTACCAAGTTGTTATGCAAACAGCACGTGGATTTTAACCCTTCAGAGCTGAAGCTGCAGACTCAAAGGATCCAGTGAGTGGGGTGGGCCCAGAACACTGAGGGCTGTGGGCTTTGCAGTGCACAGATCAATCTCAGAAGCATTCGCATAAAGATCTGACAGCTTGTCAGGCATGCAAAGAAGACAAAACAATGCAAACACATTTGAGGACACTGAATTGTTTTAAAGTTACCACGCTAGCTTTTCAAAATGCTGTTCAGTTTCTGAGCACATTGCACATTGAAAAGTTTTATATAGAACTGTACCATCTTTGGAACCGCAGTCTTACAAGTTCCATTATGCTGCAAATCCAGGAATTTACCTAGGGTTTATAAAATCAATTTCAGTACTATCATGGTTGAGATTATAATATAATCCACATTTTATAGAAGACAACCAAATACTCATCAGCATCACCAGAAAATTTAAAAACTTGTTTTGAACAACTGAACTCTCCACAGAGGATTGAAAGCCTCAGCAGATCTTGCTTAATAAGGCTGTTGCTAGGTAGGCCATGTTTTCCTTCATAGTAGTGAAGGGAATTAAAGCCATTACAAGGGTCAAGTTGGCCTAAGTCCTAATGAACGGGAACACGAAGCAGGCAGGCAAAACCAGTCACAGAGGCAAATCTATAGAGATGGTGCCAAGAAGGGCTGTAATCTACACCGAGAGGCAATAAGAAGTTTTTCTTCAGGACAGGGCACATTTACCTTGTTCTGACAAGTTTTCATTTGTAAAATGAGCACATTTGTAATTCCTAATGCAAAGAAAATCCAGTTTAGTACATGTTCTACTTCCCTCTCAGATCGTCTTCTAAGGATTGTAGGACTATGTGGAATTATATTCCAATGTACATGTGACACAGGTGCGTGCAATCAATATCAGCAGCAGACAATAGAGCGAAGCAGAAAAATCAGCAAGATGGACGGCGTTAAAGCATTTCTTCGCCTTCTCAAGAAAAATCCTTACAGGACTAGTAAATTCTTGTGAACAGTGCGATGTATAGTTAGCATTAACTGCTGCAGCGGTGTACACAACAGGGCAGCCCAGTGTTCCCTTTGAATAGTGGCGCTTCAAAACGCAGCATAGGATGAGGTTTGGTAAATGCATTTAATTCAGTTGAGAGCTAGATATGTGTACTGTTGGGCATGAATGAACTAAGTTACTAGGTGGGCTGTAGTTGTCATGGCAAATGTTGAGAAATCATGATAAGTGGAGAAAGTGAATAAGGAAGAGTTATTGCTTCCTTCATGTAACACAAGAACCAGGGGTCACATAATGAAATTAATAGGCAGCTGGTTTAAAACAAATGTAAGGAAATGCTTCTTCACACAGTGAACAGTCACTTTATGGAACTCATTGGCAAGGGGTGTTGAAGTCCAAAACTATAAAAGGCGTTCAAAAAAGAATGAGATAAGGTCATGGAGGATGGGTCCATCAATGGCTATTATCCAAGATGGTCATGTTACCAGATGTGCCCGTTACTTTGGGCTATGCCCATTTATTAGGGTCACTCTTCTGGGTGGGGAAGGAGGGTGCTGTAAATCTGTTAATATGCTGCTTATGTCATTTGTGTGTTCATATGGAGCTCTACTTTTCCCTTCTGCAAGGCCCCTCCCAATGGAGCTACCCTGCAGGACCTAGGTTCCCCAGGGCTGGGTTCCTCCAGCCCTAGAATTAGATGAACACACACACACACACACCACCCCCTAAGTCTGAGTGGACCGGGTCAATCAGCACCCTCCAGCTGATCCCCTCATGGGTCTCTGTACTCAATGGGCTGGGTTGAGCAGTACTTTCAGCTGCCCCTCCCCCTTATGTGCCCCAAGTTTAACACGTCCCTATCCCACTTTCACGTTACAATTGTACTGGTAGTAACCCACTTAATGAGCAAAGCCCACAGTATTTTTGGGCGCTACAGGGATCTTTAGCTTAGGTAAAGGAAGCGTTGCTGCAGAATTAATGGGGGGAAGCTGAAAACACAAAAGAGTAAAATTCAGAGAGAGAGAGAAGCAACCAGCTGAACCATAAAAGTAATTTATTGAATAATAGTGATAACTGCACAAGGAGGGCTAAATAAATATAACAGTTACATTTTAAAGGTTAATACCTGTGGTAGAAAAGAAAACAGAGAGAGAGAGAGAAATCTCACCCACTCCATGAGGCTTGAACTGGTCGGGGTTCCCAGGTGATGGTGGTAGCTCTGGGTCCTGAGTGCTGGAGACTGGCAGAGCCCTCAACATGATCAGTCAGGAGATGGTGTCCAAGTGGAACTGATGCAGAGTTTGGGTCTATACATCAGAACACTGACTTGGGCACAGGTAGGGGGTTTTGTAGAGAAAATACAGTAGTTCAAGGGAGAACACTAGATTTCTTTGTGGGTAAACTGATGACTCAAGGTTTTTTTTTTTAAGCTAGACAATAGGAACTGATCACTCTTGGCTATGGGTAGTGTTTTCTTCCAGGGAGCTCACAATGCAACTAGGCTTCTTCAGTATTTTGGGATATCAATTGAAGATTTATTACTAGAATTGGTCTGATAATTGCTAAGCTGAGTGTGTGCAGGCGTAGGTTCATTAGCACCTGGAGCAGGGATTCCCATGATGCACTGTGTCCCTGTTTTTCTGGTCTCAAAGTTTAGTGAGGTTCTCTGTTCCTCATTCGTTATGCTAATCCCTGTCCCATCTTTCATGCAGATGAGGCTAGAGGAGTTGTCTCTGTTCTTCATTCTGTATGCAAATAGAGATGTCTTAATCTTGTCACCCTTGTTAGGAGGGGTCTAGGTGTGTCTCCCAATGCCCTTCATTGTTCTCTGCAAGCCTTTTCTCTGATTGGTTTTGGCTCAAACAGAGACTGGAGGGGGGTGTCTTTCATGAGTCAGACAGGCTAGATACTGTGCCCTGGTTCCCCAAAACACAGAACTGGCTGGCATCAAGTCCCCCCGTTGATGGGGTACTTGCACTGAGTGAGTATCCCCGTCACATTCTTAACGCCGTGGTACCGGGTCTGATCTTCCATCCATTGCAGCCGCTGCATCAGTCGTTGTATCCAACAAACCAGCAGAATCAGACCAATTGCTAGTATAATTTGGAAACCAGTGATCACCAAATGGGGTGAAGCATGAGATTTAAAAGACCTGTTGCACTGGGGCTCCACCCAAGCAAAGTCTCCCACCAAGAGTGATGGCCTGTGTTTTTACCTTAATGGCAATGAGACCCATTCCCAGTGAAATGGGAGAAACCTCTTTGTAGAGCTCAGGATAGGCATTTAACTGTTGTACAGTCCATATAGGCACAGTAAATGTAATATCACAACCAACAATGATGGTTATATTATAGAAACAGCGATTAGCATAAGGCCCCATGGATTGGACCCAGTGCCCATTAATCAACACAATATTACATCTTGTCCTTACACACATACCTGCTTTGCCAACATAGACAATAACAGACCCTTCTGCGTGGATAACATTGAAGGAAGAGTGAGAATATTCCCAAGTTACCCATTCATCCCAATCCTTATGGCTAGTTTCAATCAGGAGAGCACATGCAGGTGCAATGTGAGAGCTATTCATGCCCTTTAAGTGGATTTGACCCTCCTTCAGAGAAGTCTGAGGTGGAAGAACCAAATGTTCTTGTTGATCCAATTTTAACACCTGGGGTCCTGAAACTGGGGCTCTTAAATGTCAGAAGGGAGCACAGTTTGCGATCAGAGGGTTGGAATTTAAAGCTGTTTTTTGTTGTTGGCCCAAATCCACTCTGTACAAACCGGGCTCATGAAATCTCTCTGAAATGGCAATGTGCCTATAGAATTTACACCAAATTGCTGGCATGAGCTTGTCACAATGTGTGTCCTTTAATGGAACTGTCCAGTCTGGGGGACCTTGCTGAATCAAGTCATGTGCAGCTAAAGTCCAGTTCAGCAGTTTACGAGGAACCATGTGATATTCTTGCCTGCTGGTGTGATCAGAGACAGCTGCAGTTCCTCTCCAGGTAACGGAGGTGTCTGAGTTCCAATGACAATGATGACACGTAGGAGCATGGTTGTTCCCCAAACAGCAGAGGAAACCAGGGCTACCCTGCACCTTTCACCACCCAGGAGGCTGTCACTGAGTGTGTTTGTCTCCTTCGAACTGATAGTGACGCTGCAGGGCCAGGGGGTTGCTCCCATTCCCACAGAATCCATGCATGTGGTACAGCAATTTAGCTTCCTGGGCTCCAGCTGGCAAGCACCTCCAGAGGCTCAGAGGGGTCACAGGTACAGCATAGAGCCTGGACAGCATCAGACTCCAGACACTTATGAACAGCAGGGTGCTGGCACACCAGTGGGATGTCATGGCTCATGGACGGGCCCTGTGAGGGGGCAGAGAAGAGAGAAAAACTTCCCACGCTCCCCCCGTATATATTGGGAGAATCTGGGATCAATATTACAGAGTGATCATGAAGCGGTGACCTACGTGAGGGTGGGCATAATAAGTCAAGGATTTTTCTGGCCTTTTCCTGTCTTAACATCGGGGTAGGCACTGACCAGCCCACTTGATGCTTATTTTCCAATGGCCCAAAGCCGTTCCTTCTTGCTGGCCAAGATGGGTGGCCAAAAGGATGGAGAAGACAGGGTCAGGTGGTTTATCCTTCCATACTTTGAGCTGTGAAGAATGAAACCATTTTCGCCAGGGTTTCCCATATTTTTCATTCAGGATTTCTACCTGACACACACTGGGGCTGGCCCGATTCACCAAAGAGCAGCGGCCATCCCAGGTGCATGTAAAGAACTGCTTAGCAGTGACAGAGGCGGTGTGGGTTTTAATAGGGATGGCTTCCACCCTGGATCTTTCTCAAACAAAGTCAGTGGATTTATACACAGTTGAGGAACTGTGACAGCTAGAAACAGGGCCGCCCAGAGGATTCAGGGAGCCTGGGGCAGGGCCGGGTCTTCGGCGGCAATTCAGCAGCGGGTCTCTCTCGGAGGGAAGGACCTGCCGCCAAATGCGGACGAAGAATGAAGTGGTGGCAGTAGAGCAGCCTAAGTACAGCCGATCGCGGCTTTTTTCTTTTTCTTTTTTTTTTTGGCCCCCGCCGCTTGTGGCGCTCGTACTCACCGGCTGGCGCTCCGAGGCTTTGGCAGCACTTCAGCAGCAGGTCCTTCACTCGCTCCGAGGCTCCCGCGTCACTGAAGGACCCGCTGCCGAAGACCCGGAGCGAGTAAAGGGCCCACTGCTGAAAACCCAGAGCAGCTCGTGGGGCCCCTGCAGGGCCCGGGGCCTGGGGCAAATTGCCCCACTTGCCCCCACTCTGGGTGGCCGTGGCTAGAAACTGAACCAAATTTCTCAGCACCTACACTCTTGCTTGCTACAGGCAATGATTCATTCTGAGCTAACTCAGTCAACTCACTTCCACACCCTTCAGTTGCAGCAAACTGCTTGCAAAAGCTACATGAGGTTTTAGTCCTTCAGGAGCAATTTTAGGCAACAATTCATTTCCCCCAGAAATGTTGTCCTTTCCCTTTTCAGCTAGGGGTTGCTCTAGAGAAACATCTTCCTGAGCATCTTTCTGGGTTTCAGCTGAATCCAGAACAACTTCTGAGACAACGGACATATCCTCCATCAGCATAAGCTGAGAGCATGGGTGGCAAGTTTGTAGAAATTTTGGTGGTGCCCAGAACCCGCCGCCCAACTCTGCCCCCCCAAACTCTGCCTCCCACCTGCCTAAGGCTTTGGGAGGAGGTTTGGGGGGAGGTGTGGGGTGCAGATCCAGGGCTGGGGATTAGGGTGCAGAAGGGGTGCAGGGTGCAGGCTTTGGGATGGAGTTTGGGTGCTGGGTGCAGGCTCTGGGCTGGGGCAGGGAGTGGGTGTGCAGGAGGGGGTGAGGGGTGCAGGCTTTGGGATGCAGTTTGGGTGCAGGCTGGGGGTGGGGGCATAGGAAGGGGTGAGGGATGCAGGCTCTGGGAGGGAGTTTGGGGGTGGGAAGAGGTGTGTGGGAAGGGGGAGGGGGTGCACCCTCTGGGAGGGAGTTTGGGGATAGGAGGGAGTGCAGGGGTGAGGGCTGTGGGGCTGAGGATGAGGGATTCATGATGCAGGAGGGGGCTCAGGGCTGGGGCTGAGGATTAGGGTGCGGGGGGATGAGGGCTGGGGCTGAGGATTAGGGTGCGGGGGGATGAGGGCTCTGGCTGGGGATGAGAATTAGGGCGTGGGGGGCTGAGGGCTCTGGCTGGGGATGAGGATTTGGGTGTGTGTGTGTGTGTGTGTGTGTGTGTGTGTGTGTATCTATCTATCTAGTTTCTTGTCTGGTGAAAAAAATTTCCCTGGAACCTAACCCCACCCATTTATATTAATTCTTCTGGGGAAATTGGATTTGCTTAACAACGTTTCACTTCAAGTCATATTTTTCAGGAATGTAACTACAATGTTAAGCAAGGAATTACTGTACTGCAATGTTGCACGGTAGCGAAACATGGGTGCTGACAGAGGAGCAGGAACTGTCTGGAGAGGGTGATGGAAAGAAGAATTCTGGGAATTTCAATCCACAACAAAGTCCCCAATGAAGAGATCAGACAGCAGAGTGGAGTGCTGGGCATTGTTGTTGAGAGCATGCATAGTAGAATGCGAATAGGCCTGGCATATAGTGAGGCTCACTGACAATCGATGGACTGCAGCTGCACTCGGCCAAACTCCAAAGAGATGGGAAGATGTTATCATGAAAAGACATGGCCACACATGGAGAAGGAAGGCCATGATACGAGAAGAATGGAAGACGTGTTGTGATCGGCGCAAATGAGACGACGGCTGAAGGACTGATCGATCAAGGTGAATTTCTAGTAATAAATAGTCTCAAAAATGTGTTTTGGAAATTTAATGAAACATTGATATACAGAAGGAATACTGCTAATGTAATGTGTGGTTTGGTACTTAACTGAATTTCTATTAAATTTTATTTCAAACAAGTTTCTACACAATTATTTACAGAACATTGTACAACAATCACCTATATTAACAACATGTTGAGAAATAAAAATGGATCTGTCCATTCATTCAACACAGCTTTACTGACATAGTTATCAGTAAATGTTTAACAACAAGATGCGTAAAAATGATTTCGTGTTGAAAGTATTATACAAATTATTTTGACAAAAAATAGTGAGCATATAGTTTTCATACATAGTCATGAAAACTATTCATCTTCCAATGGTTATTTTGATCTGAAGTGATATAACTGCAGGCTAGTAGTATAAGGGCCCTTCTTCTTATTATTATTCACTCTCTGTGGAGCATAAGGCGCCAACCACTCTCCACTTCCGATTAATTGCAATGTGATCAATTTGATTCCTGGTTTTCCCATCCGGTGATATCCACGTCAGCTTGTGTATTGTCTTATGTTGGAAGATTGTTCCACCTATCACCAGTCCATTCTCAAGACATAAGTCTACAAATCGTTGACCGTTGTCACTTCTCTCTCCAACTCCTTCCCGCCCCATGCATGCTTCATACCCGGCATTGCTGGAACTGACTTTAGCATTGAAGTCGCCCATCAAAATCAGGATGTCGTGGCATGGGGTCTTAAGTATCTCTTCCTGAAGTCTGATATAGAACAAGTCTTTTTCCTCCTCCTCAGCTTGTTCAGTAGGTGCATAACATTGCATGATAGTAGTCTTTGCATATCTGGAGAAGAATCTCGCTCTTATTATTCTGGAGGTAACAGGACTCCATCCTAACAAACTCTTTCTCGTCTCTTTGTCGACAATGATGCCCACCCCTTCATGGTGATATCCATCTATGCGTCCTGAATAAAAAATTGTCTCACCAGAGTCCAGTATTAACATACCAGTGTCCGTCCACCTCATCTCACTGATCCCAAGAATGTTAATGCCATATTTTCTCATTTCCTTTGTTACTGATGCTGTTCTCCCTGTTTCATACATTGTTCGTAAGGGCCCTACCATCAATCAAACCCTAACCCCACTCCTTGACCCCTTAACCTGTCCCTTGACCTCTTAAACACCGCCCTCCTGTCACCAGAAGTCCCGCCCCAGAGGATATTACTTCTGGGGTCAAGGTAGCCACATGACCAGAAGCAAGTATGCCATGTGACCCCTCTAAGAATTCCTTCCACTGCCCTCTACCCATCAGGATGGGTTTTGTCCCATTAGCAGTGCCCTGAGAGGAGATTTGACCAATCAGGGTGAGTTGCGGGGTGGGGTGAGCCGTCCATAAGTGGGTCGTGTGACCCCTCTAAGAACTTCTCCCACCATCCTCTACCAATCAGGAAGGGTTTCAGCTGCTGGGGACCACCCCAAGAGGAGATTAGACCAATCAAGGCAAGTTCTGGGGTGGAGTGAGCCATCTGGAAGTGGGTTGTGTGACCCCTCTAAGAACTCCACCTACTTCCCTCTACCAATCAGGATGGGGTTCGCCCCGATAGGACCACCCTGAGAGGAGATTTGACCAATCAGAGTGAGTGCTGGGGCGGGTGACCTGTTCGGAAGTGGGTCGTGTGACCCCTCTAAGAACTCCTCCCAACGCCCTCTGCCAATCAGAGAGCAGCACCATTGCCCCATAAGTCCCAGCTTTGGGCAGAGGAGGCCATCTCTGACCAAGGACACGTGTTTTAGAAGTTGTGGAAAGGCTGCTGAGAGGAAACATGGACTCCTTTACCATCCCTTTGAGAACTTTGGACTTTGTTTTAGCTCCGAGCACCTTTGGAATTGTGTGGAGAAAGCGCTACCTCGGTGACAGTTCCAAGGAGGACCCTTTGACTCAACGTTGATGGATACGTTGGAATCCGACCCCGAAAACTTTGTTAGGCATCCCGATTAGTGTGAAGGCCTCTCATTGTCCACCCCCCTCGAGGTGGAAGGCGATCATGGCTTGGGGGAGTCACCGGCAGACAAGGTGAATGGAAAAGACGTCGCTCGGTGAAATGAATGATTAAGAAGCGACGGTCGAGGATGGGCTGTAATGGGGCTAGGAAAAGACGGTTACTCACCGTTGTAACTGTTGTTCTTCGAGATGTGTTGCTCATATCCATTCCATGTAGGTGTGTGCGTGCCGCGTGCATGTTCGTCGGAAGACTTTTACCCTAGCAACTCAGTGGGTCGGCTGGGCGCCCCCTGGAGTGGCGCCACCATGGCGCCGGATATATACACCAGCCGACCCACCCACTCTTCAGTTCCTTCTTGCAGGCCACTCCGACAGTGGGGAAGGAGGGTGGGTGTGGAATGGATGTGAGCAACACATCTCGAAGAACAACAGTTACAACGGTGAGTAACCGTCTTTTCTTCTTCGAGTGATTGCTCATATCCATTCCATGTAGGTGATTCCCAAGCCTTACGTAGGCGGTGGGGTCGGAGTGAGATGTTGCAGAATGCAAACTGCTGAGCCAAAGGCTGCATGATCTCTGGACAGTTAGACCAAAGAGGCAAAGGTCCGGTTCGAGGACCAGGTAGTAGCACAACATAGCCCCTGGAAGGGTATGTGAGTCAGGAAGGCAGCAGAAGAAGCCTGAGCCCTTTCCAAACGAGCAGTAAGGTGGCTCGATGGAACATGGGCCAAGTCACAGGAGGTGCAAATGCATGACGTCATCCAAGATGAAAACCTCTGGGAGGAGACAGGTAGGCCCTTCATCCGGTCTGCCAAGACAACGAAGAGTTGGGGCGTACGAAAGGGCTTGTCCGCTTGACATAAAAAGCGAGCGCCCTACGGCGTCTAGGGAGGGCAAATGTGCTCCCTTCGCGATGAATGTGGCTTCGGAAAGAAGACCGGAAGGAAGATATCCTGGATGATAGGAAAGGTCAACAGCACCTTAGGGAGGAAGGCCGGACGTGGTCACAACCGCACCTTGTCCTTGCAAAACATAGTGCACCGTGGGTCCACTGTGAGAGCCTGAAGCTTAGAGACTTGTCTGGCCGATGCAAAGGCTACAAGGAAAAAACTCTCTCTCAGGACAGGTATCTCAGCGAGCATGTTGTCAGTGGCTCGAATGGGGCAGGCATAAGACTGCTTATAACCAGGTTGAAGACCCAGGTTTGGCGGGGCGGCAAAACTGGGGGTATAAATGCCCCAAGCCCTTGAGGCCCTTAATGATGAATCGCGCCAGGCGCTGATGTTTGAAAGATCAGAGGTAATCCAAGATGAAATGTATCGGAACCTCGGTGGGAGAAACATTGTGTTTCGTAGCAGCAAGAGAAACACTTCCAGTTGGCCAGATACGTTAACCAAGTGGAAGGCGTCCTACCACCCAGGAGAATCCTGTAGAACCGAGGCAGAGCAACGTGACTCGGATCGGTTTAGACCTGCAGCAGTCATGCTGTGATATGCAGGGATTGCTAGTCTGGGTGGTGAAGTTTGCTGTGATCCTGCGTTATGAGGTCTGGGCAAAGAGGCAGGGGAATAGGGTTGGCTATCGACAAGTCTAGTAACATGGTGTACCAGTGCTGCCTAGGCCACGCCGGAGCGATCATGATAGCGTGCGCTCTGTCCCTGCGGAGTTTTAGCAGGACCCTGTGAACCAGCAGGCACGGTGGGAAAGCGTACAGCAGAGGGCTCGCCCACGGCATCAGAAAAGCAGCCAAGATCGAGCCCGGGGAGAGGCCTTGGAATGAGCAGAACTTCCCTCTCGTTCCGTTCTCGCAAGAGCGAAGAGGACTATGCGGGGAAAACCCCACTTCCGGAAACGGAATGGATAAGATCCGGAGGAATCAACCACTTGAGAGACAGGAAGGATCTGCTGAGGCGATCCGCCAGAGTGCTCCGGACCACTGGGAGAAAGGACGGTACCAGGTCCATCGATTGGGCTGTGCAGGAGTCCCGGAGCTGGATAGCTCCCTGCAAAGAGGGGAGGACCGTGCTCCTCCGTGCTTGTTTATGCAATGCGTGTCCGTTGTGTTGTTTGTGAACACCGAGACACAACAGCCTTGCAGGTGCTGCTGAAGCATCTGTTACACAAGGCAGACTGCTCTCAACTCCCGGACATTGATGTGCAAGGCCAGCTGGTGAGCCAATCAAAAGCCTTGAGTGTGAAATTGACCCAAGTAAGCACCCCAGCCGAGAGATGGGGCATCCATCATGAGGGACACCGAGGGGTGAGGTGGATGGAACAGCATCCCTGCACACATCAGGGAGGGCGTCGACCCCCAGTTGAGGGAGCCTAGGACGCTCGGGGGAATCGAGGCGACCATGACCATGTCACCTTTGGCCGGGTGGTACACCGAGGTGAGTCACGATTAAAGTGTACGGAGGCGCAGCCTAGCATGTTTGGTTATGAACGTGCAGGCAGCCATGTGACCCAGGAAACCTAGGCAAGTTCAAGCCACAGTTGTCAGGAAGGTCCATAGACCTTGTACAATGGTTACCATCGCGTGAAACCAAGGCGTAGGTAAGCAGGCTGTGCGATACTGGAGTCCAGGGTGGCCCCCAGTTAAGTCTATTCCCTGTGTGGGAATCAGGTGGATTCCTCTTTATGGATCATCAGGCCTGAACGCAGGAATAGGACCTTGTCGACGCCCACATGAGTGGTAACTTGGGCCCCGGTGGTCCCTGGAATGAGCCAATCGTCTAGATATGGAGAACGTGTATCCGACGGTGGCGGAGAGGCGGCGACTACAGCCAGACACTGTGGATACACATGGGCTGTATAGAGGCCAGCCGGGAGGACCGTAAACTGGAAATGACGGTTGGCCACAAACCGGAGGTACCTTCTGTGCGGAGGATAAGTGGCGACGTGAAAATACGCGCCCTTTATATCGAGGGCGGAATACCCATCTCCGGGATGCAAGGATGAGATGACGGTCCCATGGACACCATGCGGAACTCCAGGTCTATCATGAACTTGGTGAGCTCCCGCAGGTCTAGGGTAGATCTGAGACCTCCCTTCGCCTTGGGGATCAGGAATCAGAGGGACTAGAACCCTTTGCCCCATTCGTCCTTAGGACCTCCTCTATAGCTCCGATGGTAAGGAGCGTCCGCACGTCTTGCAAAAGGAATTGCTTGTGAGAGGGGTGCCTAAGGTGGACGAGGAGGGATAGGCTTTTGCCCGATTGGTGGTTAGGAGGACCCTGATTTTGGCCCTTTTGGGGTCCCGACCAACGCCTACGATTGCGTCAGCGACGCCTGCTGGCAAAGCCCTGTCTTTGTCTAGGCGCAGGGTAAGGGCGGTGAGGCTGGGCGGAAAGGTCGGCGGTGAGACATCGGTATGCATATGCCGAGAGGGAGTGCATAGTGACCTTGCTGTCCTTTGGCCTTGCAGCCTAGGGTCAGCTGTGAGAACAGGCCTTTGTCATTGAAGGACAAGTCCTGTATAGTGTGCAGCAGCTGCGAGGGGAGGCTCGATAACTGGAGCCATGAAATGTGCCTCGTGGCCACACCCGAGGCCAGAGTCGTGGCTGCGGAGTCAGCTACATCCAACAAGGCCTGGAGGGAAGCTCTCGCCACTTTCGTTCCATTTTTCCAGGAGGGCATCAAACCCCTGACAGAAGTTCAGAGAAACCGACTCTGTAAAGTCTCCCAGCGCCGCCCATAGTAACGGCTGAGCAGGGCTTGCTGGTTTGCAACGCGAAGTTGTAGGGCGCCTGCCGAGTACATCTTATGGCCCAGGGAGTCCATTCGCCTAGCCTCCTTGAATTTAGGGGCTGGTACCTGTCGGCCATGGCGTTGCATGTTATTGACGGACTAAGTGGCAAGGGGGCAGGGGAAAGACGTACCTACAGGTACCCGTCACCCCTGGAGGATACCATGCACACGCATTCGACTCCCGAGCCCACGGGCGGGATAGTGACCACTTGGAGATTCATAGTGAACGCCACTCATCTCGGGAGGTCCTGATGGGCCCCCAAGCCGATTAGGGGGAGGCCGAAGGAGTACGCTCCTGCCAGCGCCTCATGTGGGGAGGAGGGAGAAGAAAGGCCAGGGACAAGTGGGTCCTGCGTGGGCTCACGCTCCTGGATGACCTCCTGATCTGGTGGGATGTGGGAATCCGGTGGCTGAACTGGGCTTCCTCCGTACCGGTCGGAGGGGGACGGCCAACCATCGCCTCTGGCACCCAGTGCTCTGACAGAACAGAGCGAGATCGGATCACAGGTAGGCCCTTGGCCTGATGGCACGCCCGAGACGTACAGGGTAGCCACTGATGGGGGTTAGGGTCCTGGCCCTGGGGCACGTGGGAGACGCTGGTGTGCACACCCGAATGGATGGCCATGGAGGAGCTAAAAGCCCTGGGCATAGTCTACCTCTCTAGCTGATGTCGTCTCAACGCGGTACCGGGGATCGGTACCAGGAGGCATACCGGTATCAGGAGCGAAAATGGGACCTGTGACCGGAGCGGTGCCGGGAGGTTGACCGAAATCTCGAGGCTGGACGCCGGGAGTGGCTACGGGAGTCCAGAGCCTGGAGCGGTGCCGGGAGCTGGATCGGCACCGAGTGTGCCCAGGTCGGCAAATGGGACGCTGATCGGTGCCGCGAGTACGACCGGTACCGAAATGGAGAACGGTGCCAGGACCGTGAGCGGTGCCGACACCTGGCTTGGCGACGGGACTGAGAACATCTGCGGGACCGCGATCGTGAATGCTGCTGCTCTGAGGTGCCGACGCAGGGTGGTCTGAGCAAGGCAGGCTTGCCGATCGACAATATAACCCGCACCGGCGGTGCTGGACTCGATGGCTCTTGCGTGGCCGGAGTCGACGGTGCCGATAATGTCGGTGCCGCAGCAGGTATCAGAACCGGGCAGACCGAGTTGGTATAGCGTTCAGGCTGCGGAGCAGGCGGCTCCGATGCAGCTGGAGAGTAAGCTCAACCATGGCTCGTACCGGGGAGCTTTCCGGTACCGGACTTGACAGCTCTTGCATGGCCGGAGTGAACGGTGCCGATACCGTCGGTGCCGCAGCAGGTATAGGTGCCGGGCAGTGCAACTTAGGAGAGCGCTCGGGCTGCGGAGCAGGCGGCTCTGACGCAGCTTAATAGCGAGCTCGACCACGGTTCGTACCAGGGAGCTTTCCAGCACCGGACTCGACGGCTCTTGGATGGCCGGAGTTAACGGTGCGGATATTGTCGGTGCCACGGCAGACACCAGGGATTGCATAAATTAACAACAAGCATTAGGGTGCTTACACTGTTTCTTTACTGAAAATCTCTCAACAGCTTGACGATGCCTTTCTAGAGGCCTCTGAGAACTTACACATCGGTAGCCCTGTGGGAAAAAATATATCGTGCATCAGCTGTTTTTGCTCATGCCTGAGACACAGATCTCAAGAGGAAAATCTGGAAAAGGACAAAATGGAAGAATGAATTGTAGTGAGATGAGGCCTGAGGCCTGATCTGAAGTAAGGGTCAAGATGTTGCTAAGCAAATTTAGGCTGTGAGCAGAGGCAGGCCCTGCTCACAGAAATTGGCAAAAAGAGGGCTGCTAGAAGAGGAAGGGTTTCAGCTGCTGTGTACAGATGTGGTCTCCTCACCTCAAAAACGATATTCTAGCACTAGAAAAGGTTCAGAAAAGGGCAACTAAAATGATCAGGGGTTTGGAGAGGGTCCCATAGGAGGAGAGATTAAAGAGGCTAAGACTCTTCAGCTTGGAAAAGAGGAGACTAAGGTGGGATATGATAGAGGTATATAAAAATCATGAGTGATGTTGAGAAAGTGGATAAGGAAAAGTTATTTACTTAGTCCCTTAATACAAGAACTAGGGGGTCACCAAATGAAATTAATAGGCAGCAGGTTTAAAACAAATAAAAGGAAGTTCTTCTTCACGCAGCGCACAGTCAACTTGTGGAACTCCTTACTTGGGGAGGTTGTGAAGGCTATGACTATAACAGCGTTTAAAAGAGAACTGGATGAATTCATGGAGGTTAAGTCCAGTAATGGCTATTAGCCAGGATGGAGTAAGGAATGGTTGTCCCTAGCCTTGTTTCGTCAGAGGATGGAGATGGATGGCAGGAGAGAGATCACTTGATCATTGCCTGTTAGGTTCACTCCCTCTGGGGCACCTGGCATTGGCCACTGTTGGTAGACAGATACTGGGCTAGATGGACCTTTGGTCTGACCCGGGACGGCCGTTCTTATGTTCTTAGGAACGTATGCCAAGACAGCACCAGAACAGCTGGGTACGAACACATCCCACACAGATAACAAGGAACAGGCAGACCCAGCCTAATGACAGTATAAAAGCACAATATGATGAATAGACAATAGGAAAAGGTTATAATATTTGATGGGACAGACAGTATGTATGGACAGCTTTGTTCGAAATGACCTGTGTGCCAGGAGAAAAGGCAGTAA